>NC_143024.1:5620000-5645000 GCF_057628025.1 Oncorhynchus mykiss
AATATACAGTAGTTAGGACCACAGATAACATACCTGTTAATATACAGTAGTTAGGATAACATACCTGTTAATTTACAGTAGTTAGGATAACATACCTGTTAATATACAGTAGTTAGGACCACAGATAACACACCTGTTAATATACAGTAGTTAGGATAACATACCTGTTAATTTACAGTAGTTAGGATAACATACCTGTTAATATACAGTAGTTAGGACCACAGATAACACACCTGTTAATATACAGTAGTTAGGATAACATACCTGTTAATATACAGTAGTTAGGACCACAGATAACATACCTGTTAATATACAGTAGTTAGGATAACATACCTGTTAATATACAGTAGTTAGGACCACAGATAACATACCTGTTAATATACAGTAGTTAGGACCACAGATAACATACCTGTTAATATACAGTAGTTAGGATAACATACCTGTTAATATACAGTAGTTAGGACCACAGATATCATACCTGTTAATATACAGTAGTTAGGATAACATACCTGTTAACATACAGTAGTTAGGACCACAGATATCATACCTGTTAATATACAGTAGTTAGGACCACAGATAACATACCTGTTAATATACAGTAGTTAGGATAACATACCTGTTAATATACAGTAGTTAGGACCACAGATAACATACATGTTCATATACAGTAGTTAGGATAACATACCTGTTAATATACAGTAGTTAGGATAACATACCTGTTAATATACAGTAGTTAGGATAACATACCTCTTAATATACAGTAGTTAGGATAACATACCTGTTAATAAACAGTAGTTAGGACCACAGATAACATACCTGTTAATATACAGTAGTTAGGACCACAGATAACATACCTGTTAATATACAGTAGTTAGGATAACATACCTGTTAATATACAGTAGTTAGGACCACAGATAACATACATGTTCATATACAGTAGTTAGGATAACATACCTGTTAATATACAGTAGTTAGGATAACATACCTGTTAATATACAGTAGTTAGGATAACATACCTGTTAATATACAGTAGTTAGGATAACATACCTGTTAATAAACAGTAGTTAGGACCACAGATAACATACCTGTTAATATACAGTAGTTAGGACCACAGATAACATACCTGTTAATATACAGTAGTTAGGATAACATACCTGTTAATATACAGTAGTTAGGACCACAGATAACATACCTGTTAATATACAGTAGTTAGGACCACAGATAACATACCTGTTAATATACAGTAGTTAGGATAACATACCTGTTAATATACAGTAGTTAGGACCACAGATATCATACCTGTTAATATACAGTAGTTAGGACCACAGATAACATACCTGTTAATATACAGTAGTTAGGATAACATTCCTGTTAATATACAGTAGTTAGGACCACAGGTAACATACCTGTTAATATACAGTAGTTTGGACCACAGATAACATACATGTTAATATACAGTAGTTAGGATAACATACCTGTTAATATACAGTAGTTAGGATAACATACCTGTTAATAAACAGTAGTTAGGACCACAGATAACATACCTGTTAATATACAGTAGTTAGGACCACAGATAACATACCTGTTAATATACAGTAGTTAGGATAACATACCTGTTAATATACAGTAGTTAGGACCACAGATAACATACCTGTTAATATACAGTAGTTAGGACCACAGATAACATACCTGTTAATATACAGTAGTTAGGATAACATACCTGTTAATATACAGTAGTTAGGACCACAGATAACATACCTGTTAATATATAGTAGTTAGGATAACATACCTGTTAATATACAGTAGTTAGGATAACATACCTGTTAATATACAGTAGTTAGGACCACAGATAACATACCTGTTAATATATAGTAGTTAGGATAACATACCTGTTAATATACAGTAGTTAGGACCACAGATAACATACCTGTTAATATACAGTAGTTAGGATAACATACCTGTTAATATACAGTAGTTAGGACCACAGATAACATACCTGTTAATATACAGTAGTTAGGATAACATACCTGTTAATATACAGTAGTTAGGACCACAGATAACATACCTGTTAATATACAGTAGTTAGGACCACAGATAACATACCTGTTAATATACAGTAGTTAGGATAACATACCTGTTAATATACAGTAGTTAGGACCACAGATATCATACCTGTTAATATACAGTAGTTAGGACCACAGATAACATACCTGTTAATATACAGTAGTTAGGATAACATTCCTGTTAATATACAGTAGTTAGGACCACAGATAACATACCTGTTAATATACAGTAGTTAGGACCACAGATAACATACATGTTAATATACAGTAGTTAGGATAACATACCTGTTAATATACAGTAGTTAGGATAACATACCTGTTAATAAACAGTAGTTAGGACCACAGATAACATACCTGTTAATATACAGTAGTTAGGACCACAGATAACATACCTGTTAATATACAGTAGTTAGGATAACATACCTGTTAATATACAGTAGTTAGGACCACAGATAACATACCTGTTAATATACAGTAGTTAGGACCACAGATAACATACCTGTTAATATACAGTAGTTAGGATAACATACCTGTTAATATACAGTAGTTAGGACCACAGATAACATACCTGTTAATATATAGTAGTTAGGATAACATACCTGTTAATATACAGTAGTTAGGATAACATACCTGTTAATATACAGTAGTTAGGACCACAGATAACATACCTGTTAATATATAGTAGTTATGATAACATACCTGTTAATATACAGTAGTTAGGACCACAGATAACATACCTGTTAATATACAGTAGTTAGGATAACATACCTGTTAATATACAGTAGTTAGGACCACAGATAACATACCTGTTAATATACAGTAGTTAGGATAACATACCTGTTAATATACAGTAGTTAGGATAACATACCTGTTAATATACAGTAGTTAGGATAACATACCTGTTATACAGTAGTTAGGACCACAGATAACATACCTGTTAATATACAGTAGTTAGGACCACATATAACACACCTGTTAATATACAGTAGTTAGGATAACATACCTGTTAATATACAGTAGTTAGGACCACAGATATCATACCTGTTAATATACAGTAGTTAGGACCACAGATAACATACATGTTCATATACAGTAGTTAGGATAACATACCTGTTAATATACAGTAGTTAGGACCACAGATAACATACCTGTTAATATACAGTAGTTAGGATAACACACCTGTTAATATACAGTAGTTAGGACCACAGATAACATACCTGTTAATATACAGTAGTTAGGATAACACACCTGTTAATATACAGTAGTTAGGACCACAGATAACATACCTGTTAATATACAGTAGTTAGGATAACATACCTGTTAATATACAGTAGTTAGGACCACAGATAACATACATGTTCATATACAGTAGTTAGGATAACATACCTGTTAATATACAGTAGTTAGGATAACATACCTGTTAATATACAGTAGTTAGGATAACATACCTGTTAATATACAGTAGTTAGGATAACATACCTGTTAATAAACAGTAGTTAGGACCACAGATAACATACCTGTTAATATACAATAGTTAGGACCACAGATAACATACCTGTTAATATACAGTAGTTAGGATAACATACCTGTTAATATACAGTAGTTAGGACCACAGATAACATACCTGTTAATATACAGTAGTTAGGACCACAGATAACATACCTGTTAATATACAGTAGTTAGGATAACATACCTGTTAATATACAGTAGTTAGGACCACAGATATCATACCTGTTAATATACAGTAGTTAGGACCACAGATAACATACCTGTTAATATACAGTAGTTAGGATAACATACCTGTTAATATACAGTAGTTAGGACCACAGATAACATACATGTTCATATACAGTAGTTAGGATAACATACCTGTTAATATACAGTAGTTAGGATAACATACCTGTTAATATACAGTAGTTAGGATAACATACCTGTTAATATACAGTAGTTAGGATAACATACCTGTTAATAAACAGTAGTTAGGACCACAGATAACATACCTGTTAATATACAGTAGTTAGGACCACAGATAACATACCTGTTAATATACAGTAGTTAGGATAACATACCTGTTAATATACAGTAGTTAGGATAACATACCTGTTAATATACAGTAGTTAGGACCACAGATAACATACATGTTCATATACAGTAGTTAGGATAACATACCTGTTAATATACAGTAGTTAGGATAACATACCTGTTAATATACAGTAGTTAGGATAACATACCTGTTAATATACAGTAGTTAGGATAACATACCTGTTAATAAACAGTAGTTAGGACCACAGATAACATACCTGTTAATATACAGTAGTTAGGACCACAGATAACATACCTGTTAATATACAGTAGTTAGGATAACATACCTGTTAATATACAGTAGTTAGGACCACAGATAACATACATGTTCATATACAGTAGTTAGGATAACATACCTGTTAATATACAGTAGTTAGGATAACATACCTGTTAATATACAGTAGTTAGGATAACATACCTGTTAATATACATTAGTTAGGATAACATACCTGTTAATAAACAGTAGTTAGGACCACAGATAACATACCTGTTAATATACAGTAGTTAGGACCCCAGATAACATACCTGTTAATATACAGTAGTTAGGATAACATACCTGTTAATATACAGTAGTTAGGACCACAGATAACATACCTGTTAATATACAGTAGTTAGGACCACAGATAACATACCTGTTAATATACAGTAGTTAGGATAACATACCTGTTAATATACAGTAGTTAGGACCACAGATATCATACCTGTTAATATACAGTAGTTAGGACCACAGATAACATACCTGTTAATATACAGTAGTTAGGATAACATTCATGTTAGTATACAGTAGTTAGGACCACAGATAACATACCTGTTAATATACAGTAGTTAGGACCACAGATAACATACATGTTAATATACAGTAGTTAGGATAACATACCTGTTAATATACAGTAGTTAGGATAACATACCTGTTAATAAACAGTAGTTAGGACCACAGATAACATACCTGTTAATAAACAGTAGTTAGGACCACAGATAACATACCTGTTAATATACAGTAGTTAGGATAACATACCTGTTAATATACAGTAGTTAGGACCACAGATAACATACCTGTTAATATACAGTAGTTAGGCCCACAGATAACATACCTGTTAATATACAGTAGTTAGGATAACATACCTGTTAATATACAGTAGTTAGGACCACAGATAACATACCTGTTAATATATAGTAGTTAGGATAACATACCTGTTAATATACAGTAGTTAGGATAACATACCTGTTAATATACAGTAGTTAGGACCACAGATAACATACCTGTTAATATATAGTAGTTAGGATAACATACCTGTTAATATACAGTAGTTAGGACCACAGATAACATACCTGTTAATATACAGTAGTTAGGATAACATACCTGTTAATATACAGTAGTTAGGACCACAGATAACATACCTGTTAATATACAGTAGTTAGGCTAACATACCTGTTAATATACAGTAGTTAGGATAACATACCTGTTAATATACAGTAGTTAGGATAACATACCTGTTATACAGTAGTTAGGACCACAGATAACATACCTGTTAATATACAGTAGTTAGGACCACATATAACACACCTGTTAATATACAGTAGTTAGGATAACATACCTGTTAATATACAGTAGTTAGGACCACAGATATCATACCTGTTAATATACAGTAGTTAGGACCACATATAACACACCTGTTAATATACAGTAGTTAGGATAACATACCTGTTAATATACAGTAGTTAGGACCACAGATAACATACCTGTTAATATACAGTAGTTAGGACCACAGATAACACACCTGTTAATATACAGTAGTTAGGATAACATACCTGTTAATATACAGTAGTTAGGACCACAGATAACATACATGTTCATATACAGTAGTTAGGATAACATACCTGTTAATATACAGTAGTTAGGACCACAGATAACATACCTGTTAATATACAGTAGTTAGGATAACACACCTGTTAATATACAGTAGTTAGGACCACAGATAACATACCTGTTAATATACAGTAGTTAGGATAACATACCTGTTAATATACAGTAGTTAGGACCACAGATATCATACCTGTTAATATACAGTAGTTAGGATAACATACCTGTTAATATACAGTAGTTAGGACCACAGATAACATACCTGTTAATATACAGTAGTTAGGATAACATACCTGTTAATATACAGTAGTTAGGACCACAGATAACATACATGTTCATATACAGTAGTTAGGATAACATACCTGTTAATATACAGTAGTTAGGATAACATACCTGTTAATATACAGTAGTTAGGATAACATACCTGTTAATATACAGTAGTTAGGATAACATACCTGTTAATAAACAGTAGTTAGGACCACAGATAACATACCTGTTAATATACAATAGTTAGGACCACAGATAACATACCTGTTAATATACAGTAGTTAGGATAACATACCTGTTAATATACAGTAGTTAGGACCACAGATAACATACCTGTTAATATACAGTAGTTAGGACCACAGATAACATACCTGTTAATATACAGTAGTTAGGATAACATACCTGTTAATATACAGTAGTTAGGACCACAGATATCATACCTGTTAATATACAGTAGTTAGGACCACAGATAACATACCTGTTAATATACAGTAGTTAGGATAACATACCTGTTAATATACAGTAGTTAGGACCACAGATAACATACATGTTCATATACAGTAGTTAGGATAACATACCTGTTAATATACAGTAGTTAGGATAACATACCTGTTAATAAACAGTAGTTAGGACCACAGATAACATACCTGTTAATAAACAGTAGTTAGGACCACAGATAACATACCTGTTAATATACAGTAGTTAGGATAACATACCTGTTAATATACAGTAGTTAGGACCACAGATAACATACCTGTTAATATACAGTAGTTAGGACCACAGATAACATACCTGTTAATATACAGTAGTTAGGATAACATACCTGTTAATATACAGTAGTTAGGACCACAGATAACATACCTGTTAATATATAGTAGTTAGGATAACATACCTGTTAATATACAGTAGTTAGGATAACATACCTGTTAATATACAGTAGTTAGGACCACAGATAACATACCTGTTAATATATAGTAGTTAGGATAACATACCTGTTAATATACAGTAGTTAGGACCACAGATAACATACCTGTTAATATACAGTAGTTAGGATAACATACCTGTTAATATACAGTAGTTAGGACCACAGATAACATACCTGTTAATATACAGTAGTTAGGCTAACATACCTGTTAATATACAGTAGTTAGGATAACATACCTGTTAATATACAGTAGTTAGGATAACATACCTGTTATACAGTAGTTAGGACCACAGATAACATACCTGTTAATATACAGTAGTTAGGACCACATATAACACACCTGTTAATATACAGTAGTTAGGATAACATACCTGTTAATATACAGTAGTTAGGACCACAGATATCATACCTGTTAATATACAGTAGTTAGGACCACATATAACACACCTGTTAATATACAGTAGTTAGGATAACATACCTGTTAATATACAGTAGTTAGGACCACAGATAACATACCTGTTAATATACAGTAGTTAGGACCACAGATAACACACCTGTTAATATACAGTAGTTAGGATAACATACCTGTTAATATACAGTAGTTAGGACCACAGATAACATACATGTTCATATACAGTAGTTAGGATAACATACCTGTTAATATACAGTAGTTAGGACCACAGATAACATACCTGTTAATATACAGTAGTTAGGATAACACACCTGTTAATATACAGTAGTTAGGACCACAGATAACATACCTGTTAATATACAGTAGTTAGGATAACATACCTGTTAATATACAGTAGTTAGGACCACAGATATCATACCTGTTAATATACAGTAGTTAGGATAACATACCTGTTAATATACAGTAGTTAGGACCACAGATAACATACCTGTTAATATACAGTAGTTAGGATAACATACCTGTTAATATACAGTAGTTAGGACCACAGATAACATACATGTTCATATACAGTAGTTAGGATAACATACCTGTTAATATACAGTAGTTAGGATAACATACCTGTTAATATACAGTAGTTAGGATAACATACCTGTTAATATACAGTAGTTAGGATAACATACCTGTTAATAAACAGTAGTTAGGACCACAGATAACATACCTGTTAATATACAATAGTTAGGACCACAGATAACATACCTGTTAATATACAGTAGTTAGGATAACATACCTGTTAATATACAGTAGTTAGGACCACAGATAACATACCTGTTAATATACAGTAGTTAGGACCACAGATAACATACCTGTTAATATACAGTAGTTAGGATAACATACCTGTTAATATACAGTAGTTAGGACCACAGATATCATACCTGTTAATATACAGTAGTTAGGACCACAGATAACATACCTGTTAATATACAGTAGTTAGGATAACATACCTGTTAATATACAGTAGTTAGGACCACAGATAACATACATGTTCATATACAGTAGTTAGGATAACATACCTGTTAATATACAGTAGTTAGGATAACATACCTGTTAATATACAGTAGTTAGGATAACATACCTGTTAATAAACAGTAGTTAGGACCACAGATAACATACCTGTTAATATACAGTAGTTAGGACCACAGATAACATACCTGTTAATATACAGTAGTTAGGACCACAGATAACATACCTGTTAATATACAGTAGTTTGGATAACATACCTGTTAATATACAGTAGTTAGGACCACAGATATCATACCTGTTAATATACAGTAGTTAGGACCACAGATAACATACCTGTTAATATACAGTAGTTAGGATAACATACCTGTTAATATACAGTAGTTAGGACCACAGATAACATACCTGTTAATATACAGTAGTTAGGATAACATACCTGTTAATATACAGTAGTTAGGATAACATACCTGTTAATATACAGTAGTTAGGATAACATACCTGTTATACAGTAGTTAGGACCACAGATAACATACCTGTTAATATACAGTAGTTAGGACCACATATAACACACCTGTTAATATACAGTAGTTAGGATAACATACCTGTTAATATACAGTAGTTAGGACCACAGATATCATACCTGTTAATATACAGTAGTTAGGACCACATATAACACACCTGTTAATATACAGTAGTTAGGATAACATACCTGTTAATATACAGTAGTTAGGACCACAGATAACATACCTGTTAATATACAGTAGTTAGGACCACAGATAACACACCTGTTAATATACAGTAGTTAGGATAACATACCTGTTAATATACAGTAGTTAGGACCACAGATAACATACATGTTCATATACAGTAGTTAGGATAACATACCTGTTAATATACAGTAGTTAGGATAACATACCTGTTAATATACAGTAGTTAGGACCACAGATAACATACATGTTCATATACAGTAGTTAGGATAACATACCTGTTAATATACAGTAGTTAGGATAACATACCTGTTAATATACAGTAGTTAGGATAACATACCTGTTAATATACAGTAGTTAGGATAACATACCTGTTAATATACAGTAGTTAGGATAACATACCTGTTAATATACAGTAGTTAGGATAACATACCTGTTAATAAACAGTAGTTAGGACCACAGATAACATACCTGTTAATATACAGTAGTTAGGACCACAGATAACATACCTTCTAATATACAGTAGTTAGGATAACATACCTGTTAATATACAGTAGTTAGGACCACAGATAACATACCTGTTAATATACAGTAGTTAGGACCACAGATAACATACCTGTTAATATACAGTAGTTAGGATAACATACCTGTTAATATACAGTAGTTAGGACCACAGATATCATACCTGTTAATATACAGTAGTTAGGACCACAGATAACATACCTGTTAATATACAGTAGCTAGGATAACATTCCTGTTAATATACAGTAGTTAGGACCACAGATAACATACCTGTTAATATACAGTAGTTAGGACCACAGATAACATACATGTTAATATACAGTAGTTAGGATAACATACCTGTTAATATACAGTAGTTAGGATAACATACCTGTTAATAAACAGTAGTTAGGACCACAGATAACATACCTGTTAATATACAGTAGTTAGGACCACAGATAACATACCTGTTAATATACAGTAGTTAGGATAACATACCTGTTAATATACAGTAGTTAGGACCACAGATAACATACCTGTTAATATACTGTAGTTAGGACCACAGATAACATACCTGTTAATATACAGTAGTTAGGATAACATACCTGTTAATATACAGTAGTTAGGACCACAGATAACATACCTGTTAATATATAGTAGTTAGGATAACATACCTGTTAATATACAGTAGTTAGGATAACATACCTGTTAATATACAGTAGTTAGGACCACAGATAACATACCTGTTAATATACAGTAGTTAGGATAACATACCTGTTAATATACAGTAGTTAGGATAACAGATAACATACCTGTTAATATACAGTAGTTTGGATAACATACCTGTTAATATACAGTAGTTAGGACCACAGATATCATACCTGTTAATATACAGTAGTTAGGACCACAGATAACATACCTGTTAATATACAGTAGTTAGGATAACATACCTGTTAATATACAGTAGTTAGGACCACAGATAACATACCTGTTAATATACAGTAGTTAGGATAACATACCTGTTAATATACAGTAGTTAGGATAACATACCTGTTAATATACAGTAGTTAGGATAACATACCTGTTATACAGTAGTTAGGACCACAGATAACATACCTGTTAATATACAGTAGTTAGGACCACATATAACACACCTGTTAATATACAGTAGTTAGGATAACATACCTGTTAATATACAGTAGTTAGGACCACAGATATCATACCTGTTAATATACAGTAGTTAGGACCACATATAACACACCTGTTAATATACAGTAGTTAGGATAACATACCTGTTAATATACAGTAGTTAGGACCACAGATAACATACCTGTTAATATACAGTAGTTAGGACCACAGATAACACACCTGTTAATATACAGTAGTTAGGATAACATACCTGTTAATATACAGTAGTTAGGACCACAGATAACATACATGTTCATATACAGTAGTTAGGATAACATACCTGTTAATATACAGTAGTTAGGATAACATACCTGTTAATATACAGTAGTTAGGACCACAGATAACATACATGTTCATATACAGTAGTTAGGATAACATACCTGTTAATATACAGTAGTTAGGATAACATACCTGTTAATATACAGTAGTTAGGATAACATACCTGTTAATATACAGTAGTTAGGATAACATACCTGTTAATATACAGTAGTTAGGATAACATACCTGTTAATATACAGTAGTTAGGATAACATACCTGTTAATAAACAGTAGTTAGGACCACAGATAACATACCTGTTAATATACAGTAGTTAGGACCACAGATAACATACCTTCTAATATACAGTAGTTAGGATAACATACCTGTTAATATACAGTAGTTAGGACCACAGATAACATACCTGTTAATATACAGTAGTTAGGACCACAGATAACATACCTGTTAATATACAGTAGTTAGGATAACATACCTGTTAATATACAGTAGTTAGGACCACAGATATCATACCTGTTAATATACAGTAGTTAGGACCACAGATAACATACCTGTTAATATACAGTAGCTAGGATAACATTCCTGTTAATATACAGTAGTTAGGACCACAGATAACATACCTGTTAATATACAGTAGTTAGGACCACAGATAACATACATGTTAATATACAGTAGTTAGGATAACATACCTGTTAATATACAGTAGTTAGGATAACATACCTGTTAATAAACAGTAGTTAGGACCACAGATAACATACCTGTTAATATACAGTAGTTAGGATAACATACCTGTTAATAAACAGTAGTTAGGACCACAGATAACATACCTGTTAATATACAGTAGTTAGGACCACAGATAACATACCTGTTAATATACAGTAGTTAGGATAACATACCTGTTAATATACAGTAGTTAGGACCACAGATAACATACCTGTTAATATACTGTAGTTAGGACCACAGATAACATACCTGTTAATATACAGTAGTTAGGATAACATACCTGTTAATATACAGTAGTTAGGACCACAGATAACATACCTGTTAATATATAGTAGTTAGGATAACATACCTGTTAATATACAGTAGTTAGGATAACATACCTGTTAATATACAGTAGTTAGGACCACAGATAACATACCTGTTAATATACAGTAGTTAGGATAACATACCTGTTAATATACAGTAGTTAGGATAACATACCTGTTAATATACAGTAGTTAGGATAACATTCCTGTTAATATACAGTAGTTAGGACCACAGATAACATACCTGTTAATATACAGTAGTTAGGACCACAGATAACATACATGTTAATATACATTAGTTAGGATAACATACCTGTTAATAAACAGTAGTTAGGACCACAGATAACATACCTGTTAATATACAGTAGTTAGGACCACAGATAACATACCTGTTAATATACAGTAGTTAGGATAACATACCTGTTAATATACAGTAGTTAGGACCACAGATAACATACCTGTTAATATACAGTAGTTAGGACCACAGATAACATACCTGTTAATATACAGTAGTTAGGATAACATACCTGTTAATATACAGTAGTTAGGAACACAGATAACATACCTGTTAATATATAGTAGTTAGGATAACATACCTGTTAATATACAGTAGTTAGGATAACATACCTGTTAATATACAGTAGTTAGGACCACAGATAACATACCTGTTAATATACAGTAGTTAGGACCACAGATAACATACCTGTTAATATACAGTAGTTAGGATAACATACCTGTTAATATACAGTAGTTAGGATAACATACCTGTTAATATACAGTAGTTAGGACCACAGATAACATACCTGTTAATATACAGTAGTTAGGATAACATACCTGTTAATATACAGTAGTTAGGATAACATACCTGTTAATATACAGTAGTTAGGACCACAGATAACATACCTGTTAATATACAGTAGTTAGGACCACAGATAACATACCTGTTAATATACAGCAGTCTGACTCTGTTGTAATAGTATTATTGCTAGGAGATAGCTAGAACATTTGGCTAGAGACACATAGCATTGCATGATTTATGGATTGTTCCCTCGTTCCTGGTGTCCTCTCTCTGCCCACCAATCATGTGTTTAGTGGTTGGTATAAAGCTGTAGCAGCTGCTTGCCAATGTGTCCTCTCTCTGTCAGTTTAGCCAGTGTTTCTCTCTCTCTCTCTCTCTCTGTTTCTTTCTCTTTCTATCTCTCTCTGTCTCTCTGTGTCTCTGTCTCTATCTCTTTCTATTTCTGTTTGTCTCTCTCTTTCTATCTCTCTGTCTCTCTGTCTCTCTGTGTCTCTCCTCTCTCTCTCTCACTTTCCTCTCTCTCCTCCCTGTCTCTCTCTCTTTCCTCTCTCTGTCTCTCTTTCCTCTCTCTTTCCTCTCTGTCTCTGTCTCTCTCCTCTGTCTCTCTCTTTCATCTCTGTCTCTCTCTCCTCCGTCTCTCGCTCTCTCCTCCCTGTATCGCTCTCCTCTCTGTCTCTCTCTTTCATCTCTGTCTCTCTCTCTCTCCTCTCTCTCTCTCTCTCCTCTCTGTCTCTCTCTCTCCTCCCTGTCTCTCTCTCCTCCCTGTCTCTCTCTCTTTCCTCTCTATGTCTCTCTTTCCTCTCTCTTTCCTCTCTCTTTCCTCTCTCTGTCTCTCTCCTCTGTCTCTCTCTTTCATCTCTGTCTCTCTCTCCTCCGTCTCTCGCTCTCTACTCCCTGTCTCTCTCTCCTCTCTGTCTCTCTCTTTCATCTCTGTCTCTCTCTCTGTCTCTCTCTCTCCTCTCTGTCTCTCTCTCTCTCCTCTCGCTCTCTCTTTCCTCTCTGTCTCTCTCTCTCTCTCTCCTCTCTCTCTCTCTCCTCTCCCTCTCTCTTTCCTCTCTCTCCTCCCTGTCTCTCTCTCCTCTGTCTCTCTCTCTCCTCTCTGTCTCTCTCTCTCTCCTCTCTCTCTCTCTTTCCTCTCTGTCTCTCTCTCTCTCTCCTCTCTCTCTCTCTCCTCTCTCTCTCTTTCCTCTCTCTCCTCCCTCTCTCTCTCTCCTCTCTGTCTCTCTCTTTCATCTCTGTCTCTCTCTCCTCTGTCTCTCTCTCTCCTCTCTGTCTCTCTCTCTCCTCTCTCTCTCTTTCCTCTCTGTCGCTCTCTCTCTCCTCTCTCTCTCTCCTCTCTCTCTCGATTTCCTCTCTCTCCTCTCTGTCTCTCTCGATGCAGACAATGTTTTTATTGAGCGGATGGTCAGGGGGGGGGGTCGGAACATCATTACAAATAATTAGTAGACTGCAAATCGTTTGTTTGTTTTTTGGCTCAGAAAACATGGCCAAATAAAATCACCTGGGGGCCAAATTCGACCCGCGGGCCACCAGTTGTGGACCCCTGAGATACAGCATAGTGACTGAGGCTCTAATGAAAAGCTCAGTTCTATTGTTGAATAGATGAACTCAGCATCCCACAGCTCTCTCTACATTACAATGGCTGTGTCCCAAACGGAACCCTGTTCCCTATATATATTTCTCCACCATAGCCCTATGGGCCCTGGTCAAAAGTAGTGCACTACATAGGAAAGAGGGTGCCATTTTGGGAAGCAGACTATTGTCTGGCTGACTGGCTGACTGGCTGACTTATTTTACGTTAGCCTTGCCCATAGGATGAAGGTAAGACTGAGTCTAGGTTTCGTGTTACTGGTTGGAATTATTTTTGGTTTGAGATGTTATTTGTTTAAAGTTTTAATCAACAGTTGGTTGAGAACTGAAAGCGTGTTTTAAGGATGTACTGCTGTGGCTATTCCGTTGTGATGAAATGTTTCGTCTGGCCGTTTCCTGTCCGTTTCATGATCTTCTATTCAGGTCTAATTATAGAAGAGTCTTTCAGGATCTTCTATTCAGGTCTAATTATAGAAGAGTCTTTCGGGATCTTCTATTCAGGTCTAATTATAGAAGAGTCTTTCAGGATCTTCTATTCAGGTCTAATTATAGAAGAGTCTTTCATGATCTTCTATTCAGGTCTAATTATAGAAGAGTCTTTCAGGATCTTCTATTCAGGTCTAATTATAGAAGAGTCTTTCAGGATCTTCTATTCAGGTCTAATTATAGAAGAGTCTTTCAGGATCTTCTATTCAGGTCTAATTATAGAAGAGTCTTTCAGGATCTTCTATTCAGGTCTAATTATAGAAGAGTCTTTCAGGACCACACGACAACTCAAAGTACACACAGAGCTCTGATCGTATATGACATCATCTCCTCTGATCGTATATGACATCATCTCCTCTGACTGTATGTGACATCATCTTCTCTGACGGTATATGACATCATCTCCTCTGATCGTATATGACATCATCTCCTCTGATCGTATATGACATCATCTTCTCTGACGGTATATGACATTCTCCTCTGATCGTATATGACATCATCTCCTCTGATCGCATATGACATCATCTCCTCTGATCGTTTATGACATCATCTCCTCTGATCTCCTCTGATCGTATATGACATCATCTCCTCTGACAGTATATGACATCATCTCCTCTGACTGTATATGACATCATCTCCTCTGACGGTATATGACATCATCTCCTCTGATCGTATATGACATCATCTCCTCTGACTGTATATGACATCATCTCCTCTGACGGTATATGCCATCATCTCCTCTGATTGCATATGACATCATCTCCTCTGATCGTATATGACATCATCTCCTCTGATCGTATATGACATCATCTCCTCTGACGGTATATGACATCATCTCCTCTGATCGTATATGACATCATCTCCTCTGATCGAATATGACATCATCTCCTCTGACGGTATATGACATCATCAACCACTGATCTGGGACCAGGCTATAACACTGATCTGAGACCAGGCTATAACACTGATCTGGGTCCAGGCTATAACACTGATCTGAGACCAGGCTATAACACAACCACTGATCTGAGACCAGGCTATAACACAACCACTGATCTGGGACCAGGCTATAACACTGATCTGGGACCAGGCTATAACACTGATCTGGGACCAGGCTATAACACTGATCTGGGACCAGACTATAACACTGATCTGGGACCAGGCTATAACACTGATCTGGGACCAGGCTATAACACTGATCTGGGACCAGGCTATCACTGATCTGGGACCAGTCTATAACACAACCACTGATCTGGGACCAGGCTATAACACTGATCTGGGACCAGGCTATAACACTGATCTGGGACCAGGCTATAACACTGATCTGGGACAGGCTATAACACAACCACTGATCTGGGACCAGGCTATAACACTGATCTGGGAACAGTCTATAACACTGATCTGGGACCAGGCTACAACACTGATCTGGGACCAGGCTATAAGACAACCACTGATCTGGGACCAGTGTACAACGATCCCACTAATGTCGATCCCTCTCCCTGTCTGTCTCTGTATCGTCCCACCAGTGATCAGCTGTGTTGACCCAGGTGTTCCTGCTAATGGTCTGAGGTTTGGAGAGGACTTCACTGTGGGCCACAACGTCACCTTCATGTGCCAGCCTGGCTACCTGATAGAGGCAGGCGGGGCCACAACGCGCACCTGTACCCACAATGGCACTTGGAGCGCCACCACGCCCATCTGCAAAGGTACGACATCTGATGATGATGATGATGGTGTGATGATGATGGTGGTGGTGGTGACGATGGTGGTGATGATGAAGAGTATGGTGATGGTGAAGATTATGGGGATGATGGTGATGATGATGAAGATAATGATGAAGATGAGGTTGATGGTGATAATGATGAAGATGAGGGTGATGATGATGAGGGTGATGATGGTGGTGATGATGAAGAGTGTGGTGATGATGATGAAGATAGTGATAATGATGATGATGAGGGTGATGATGATGAGGGTGATGATGGTGGTGATGATGAAGAGTGTGGTGATGATGATGAAGATGGTGATGGTGATAATGATGAAGATGAGGGTGATGATGAAGAGTGTGGTGATGATGAAGAGTATGGTGAAGATGATGATATGGGTCCTCTCAGATTACAGGAATGAAAATATGTCACAAAGCCATTTTATTAGATGTTATTAAAATTCCGTTAAACTTTCCCCAAATTTCCTGATGTCCCAGAAATCCTGTTTTTAAGGATTCCTGAATTTCCTACATATTCCCTCGTAATTCCAGGATTCTTTCAACCAGGATGACTCGAAAACTCACGTCTCTCTTTGATATCAAAGAGGGATTTTAAGAGAAAGTCCCAAGTTGTACGGTTTTATGTCAACTGTGCGTCAGGTCCAAGATGATGACAACGACGAGTGAAGATGCTCGACGCTCTATATAACACACATTATTAAACAGCTAGAGTATTGTAATGTCAGAATCATACGCCTGGCTCCTCTTCTGTTCTGGTTGGATAAACATTCACAGTTTCTCTACCCGTTGAGGAAACCCTACTTCCATGAGCGCTGAAGCAGATCACATTTATTACAGGAGAGAAGAAATAGATTTACGTATTTGGCAACAAAGTCCCAAAACGAAATGGTTTGCATGTCAAATTGGCTCCCTGTGTATTGTATAGTGCCCTACCCGAGCCCTACCGGAGCCCTACCCGAGCCCTACCCGAGCCCTACCGGAGCCCTACCCGAGCCCTTCCCGAGCCCTACCCGAGCCCTACCCGAGCCCTACCCGAGCCCTTCCCGAGCCCTACCCGAGCCCTACCCGAGCCCTTCCCGAGCCCTACCCGAGCCCTACCCGAGCCCTACCCGAGCCCTACCCGAGTCCTTCCCGAGCCCTACCCGAGCCCTTCCCGAGCCCTACCCGAGCCCTACCCGAGTCCTACCGGATCCCTACCTGAGCCCTTCCCGAGCCCTACCCGAGCCCTACCGGAGCCCTACCCGAGCCCTACCGGAGCCCTACTGGATCCCTGCCCGAGCCCTTCCCGAGCCCTACCGGAGCCCTACCCGAGCCCTACCCGAGCCCTACCCGAGCCCTACCCGAGCCCTTCCCGAGCCCTACCAGAGCCCTACCCGAGCCCTACCCGAGCCCTACCCGAGCCCTACCCGAGCCCTTCCCGAGCCCTACCCGAGCCCTACCCGAGCCCTTCCCGAGCTTCTCTACCCTTCCCGAGCCCTTCCCGAGCCCTACCCGAGACCTACCCGAGCCCTACCCGAGCCCTACCCGAGCACTACCCGAGCCCTACCCGAGCCCTACCCGAGCCCATCCCGAGCCCTACCAGAGCCCTACCCGAGCCCTACCCGAGCCCTACCCGAGCCCTACCAGAGTCCTACCCGAGCCCTACCCGCGCCCTACCCGAGCCCTACCCGAGCCCTTCCCGAGCCCTACCCGAGCCCTACCCGAGCCCTGTTTGAAGGTAGTGCACTATATATAGGGAAAAGGGTGCCATTGGGCTCTGGTCTAAAGTAGTGCACTATATAGGGAATAGGGTGCCATAGGGCTCTGGTCTAAAGTAGTGCACTATATAGGGAATAGGGTGCCATAGGGCTCTGGTCTAAAGTAGTGCACTAAATAGGGAATAGGGTGCCATAGGGCTCTGGTCTAAAGTAGTGCACTATATAGGGAATAGGGTGCCATTTGAGAGGTACACAGTATCGTGTTCACATTAAGTACTGCAGTGGCGCCCGGAAGGCAGCGAGCGGCGAGCGGCGTGGACAGACAAGGCAAATGGGACACGGTTGCTAAGGAACAGATCCCTGCAATAAAAGAGCACAGGATAGCCATTCACACACACACACACACACACACACATCTGTCTACCCTCAGTGTGTCGATCATCTGTCTACCCTCAGTGTGTTGATCATCTGTCTACCCTCAGTGTGTAGATCATCTGTCTACCCTAGATCGTCTGTCTACCCTCTGTGTGTCGATCACCTGTCTACCCTCAGTGTGTCGATCATCTGTCTACCCTCAGTGTGTCGATCATCTGTCTACCCTCAGTGTGTCGATCATCTGTCTACCCTCAGTGTGTCGATCATCTGTCGACCCTAGATCGTCTGTCTACCCTCTGTGTGTCGATCACCTGTCTACCCTCAGTGTGTCGATCATCTGTCTACCCTCAGTGTGTCGATCATCTGTCTACCCTCAGTGTGTCGATCATCTGTCTACCCTAGTGTGTGGATCATCTGTCTACCCTCAGTGTGTCGATCATCTGTCTACCCTCAGTGTGTCGATCATCTATCTACCCTCAGTGTGTCGATCATCTGTCTACCCTAGTGTGTCGATCATCTGTCTACCCTCAGTGTGTCGATCATCTGTCTACCCTCAGTGTGTTGATCATCTTTCTGCCCTCAGTGTGTCGATCGTCTGTCTACTCTCAGTGTGTTGATCATCTGTCTACCCTCAGTGTGTGGATCATCTGTCTACCCTCAGTGTGTTGATCATCTGTCTACCCTCAGTGTGTCGATCATCTGTCTACCCTCAGTGTGTCGATCATCTGTCTACCCTCAGTGTGTTGATCATCTGTCTACCCTCAGTGTGTAGATCATCTGTCTACCCTAGATCATCTGTCTGCCCTCAGTGTGTTGATCATCTGTCTACCCTCAGTGTGTCGATCATCTGTCTACCCTCAGTGTGTCGATCATCTGTCTACCCTCAGTGTGTTGATCATCTGTCTACCCTCAGTGTGTAGATCATCTGTCTACCCTAGATCATCTGTCTGCCCTCAGTGTGTTGATCATCTGTCTACCCTCAGTGTGTCGATCATCTGTCTACCCTCAGTGTGTTGATCCTGTTAATCTACCATGACTGGTGTTAATATCAATGGAGTTAGTTACTGTAGGTGACACCAAGCAAGATTTCGTGCTGGGATCCCGAGATTACACTCCTACATATCTGACTCACTCACTCACTCACTCACTCACTCACTCACTCACTCACTCACTCACTCACTCACTCACTCACCCACGCATGCACTCACTCACTCACTCACTCACACACTCACTCACACACTCACACACTCACTCACTCACTCACTCACTCCAAGTGGCCTCAGACAGAGTTCTTATTAACATGGCATCCTCTCACACACCCAAGCAGTCTTCCTCTCACACACCCAAGCAGTCTTCGTAGTAACATGCTATCCTCTCACACACCCAAGCAGTCTTCGTAGTAACATGCTATCCTCTCACACACCCAAGCAGTCTTCGTAGTAACATGCTATCCTCTCACACACCCAAGCAGTCTTCCTCTCACACACCCAAGCAGTCTTCGTAGTAACATGCCATCCTCTCACACACCCAAGCAGTCTTCGTAGTAACATGCCATCCTCTCACACACCCAAGCAGTCTTCCTCTCACACACCCAAGCAGTCTTCCTCTCACACACCCAAGCAGTCTTCCTCTCACACACCCAGCAGTCTTCCTCTCACACACCCAAGCAGTCTTCCTCTCACACACCCAAGCAGTCTTCCTCTCACACACCCAAGCAGTCTTCCTCTCACACACCCAGGAGTCTTCCTCTCACACACCCAGCAGTCTTCCTCTCACACACCCAAGCAGTCTTCGTAGTAACATGCTATCCTCTCACACACCCAAGCAATCTTCCTCTCACACACCTAAGCAGTCTTCCTCTCACACACCCAAGCAGTCTTCCTCTCACACACCCAAGCAGTCTTCCTCTCACACACCCAAGCAGTCTTCGTAGTAACATGCTATCCTCTCACACACCCAAGCAGTCTTCGTAGTAACATGCTATCCTCTCACACACCCAAGCAGTCTTCGTAGTAACATGCCATCCTCTCACACACCCAAGCAGTCTTCCTCTCACACACCCAAGCAGTCTTCCTCTCACACACCCAAGCAGTCTTCCTCTCACACACCCAGCAGTCTTCCTCTCACACACCCAAGCAGTCTTCGTAGTAACATGCTATCCTCTCACACACCCAAGCAATCTTCCTCTCACACACCCAAGCAGTCTTCCTCTCACATGCCCAAGCAGTCTTCCTCTCACACACCCAAACAGTCTTCCTCTCACACACCCAAGCAGTCTTCGTAGTAACATGCTATCCTCTCACACACCCAAGCAGTCTTCCTCTCGCACACCCAAGCAGTCTTCCTCTCACACACCCAAGCAGTCTTCCTCTCACACACCCAAGCAGTCTTCGTAGTAACATGGCATCCTCTCACACACCCAAGCAGTCTTCCTCTCACACACACAAGCAGTCTTTGTAGTAACATGGCATCCTCTCACACACCCAAGCAGTCTTCCTCTCGCACACCCAAGCAGTCTTCGTAGTAACATGGCATCCTCTCACACACCCAAGCAGTCTTCGAAGTAACATGCTATCCTCTCACACACCCAAGCAGTCTTCGTAGTAACATGCCATCCTCTCACACACCCAAGCAGTCTTCCTCTCACACACCCAAGCAGTCTTCCTCTCACACACCCAAGCAGTCTTCCTCTCACACACCCAGCAGTCTTCCTCTCACACACCCAAGCAGTCTTCGTAGTAACATGCTATCCTCTCACACACCCAAGCAATCTTCCTCTCACACACCCAAGCAGTCTTCCTCTCACATGCCCAAGCAGTCTTCCTCTCACACACCCAAACAGTCTTCCTCTCACACACCCAAGCAGTCTTCGTAGTAACATGCTATCCTCTCACACACCCAAGCAGTCTTCCTCCTGCACACCCAAGCAGTCTTCCTCTCACACACCCAAGCAGTCTTCCTCTCACACACCCAAGCAGTCTTCGTAGTAACATGGCATCCTCTCACACACCCAAGCAGTCTTCCTCTCACACACCCAAGCAGTCTTTGTAGTAACATGGCATCCTCTCACACACCCAAGCAGTCTTCCTCTCGCACACCCAAGCAGTCTTCGTAGTAACATGGCATCCTCTCACACACCCAAGCAGTCTTCGTAGTAACATGGCATCCTCTCACACACCCAAGCAGTCTTCGTAGTAACATGCCATCCTCTCACACACCCAAGCAGTCTTCCTCTCACACACCCAAGCAGTCTTCCTCTCACACACCCAAGCAGTCTTCCTCTCGCACACCCAAGCAGTCTTCTTCTCACACACCCAAGCAGTCTTCCTCTCACACACCCAAGTAGTCTTCCTCTCGCACACCCAAGCAGTCTTCCTCTCACACACCCAAGCAGTCTTCCTCTCACACACCCAAGCAGTCTTCCTCTCACACACCCAAGCAGTCTTCCTCTCACACACCCAAGCAGTCTTCCTCTCACACACCCAAGCAGTCTTCCTCTCACACACCCAAGCAGTCTTCGTAGTAACATGTCATGCTATCTGTTCCATTATTAAGTCTTCCTGTGGTGGTCTGCTGGATAGATCCCTGAACGTATTGCTCTGATTGTGTGTGTGTGTGTGTGTGTGTGTGTGTGTGTGTGTGTGTGTGTGTGTGTGTGTGTGTGTGTGTGTGTGTGTGTGTGTGTGTGTGTGTGTGTGTGTGTGTGTGTGTGTGTGTGTGTGTGTGTGTGTGTGTGTGTGTGTGTGTGATTGAGTGTGTGAGTGAGTGAGTGAGTGAGTGAGTGAGTGAGTGAGTGAGTGAGTGAGTGTGTGTGTGTGTGTGTGTGTGTGTGTGTGTGAGTGAGTGTGTAAGAGAGAGACAGAGAGACAGAAAGCACCTGCAGGCAATAATCCTGTCAGGGACTCAGACTGACAGGCCAGGCAGCCCAGTTCAACCCTTAACCAAGCACACCTAGACAGACAGCTCAACTCTACCAGCCTGCGTTGATGAGTCAAGGCCCCTGCAACTCTACCAGCCTGGTGTTGAGGAGTCAAGTCCCCTGCAACTCAACTCAGACAGACTGGTGTTGATGAGTCAAGTCCCCTGCAACTCAACTCAGACAGACTGGTGAGGATGAGTCAAGTCCCCTGCAACTCAACTCAGACAGACTGGTGTTGATGAGTCAAGTCCCCTGCAACTCAACTCAGACAGACTGGTGTTGATGAGTCAAGTCCCCTGCAACTCAACTCAGACAGACTGGTGTTGATGAGTCAAGTCCCCTGCAACTCAACTCAGACAGCCAGGCCATCCCTCATCTATCCCAGCTGTACCTAGCATGACTCAGACAGCCAGTCTATCCCTCATCTATCCCAGCTGTACCTAGCATGACTCAGACAGCCAGTCTATCCCTCATCTATCCCAGCTGTACCTAGCATGACTCAGACAGACAGCCAGTCCATCCCTCATCTATCACAGCTTTGCCTTGTTCAGTTCAGACAGCCAGTCTTGTCAGCCAGTAAACAGCCTGGTGGTGAGGAGTGAGGAGGGTCCAATCTCTCTTACCTCAGACAGACAGTCTGCTGTGCACCCAGTCTGGTATTGAGAAGTCACATCCCATGGTTCCAGAGCTCCACCTCTCCATACTATACAGACTGTGTGTCGGCTGGGACCAGGTTTCCTCATCTCTCTGCTAGCTGCAGACTGACAGTGTTGCAGTCAACCTGACAGGGTTGAGTCTCGCCCCAGAGCTCCACCTCTCCATACTATACAGACTGTGTGTCGCCTGGGACCAGGGTTCCTCATCTCTCTGCTAGCTGCAGACTGACAGTGTTGCAGTCAACCTGACAGGGTGGAGTCTGACCCCAGGCCTTCACCTCTCTTGTCTGTAGACAGGGCACCTGATGGAGGCCTGAGTGAGACTGCTGCTGTCAGTAACACTTCTACCAGTAACCTCTGACCTGTGTGTAGTAGTCAGTGAGAGTGATTCTACCATTGACCTCTGACCTGTGTTTAGTAGTCAGTGAGAGTGATTCTACCATTAACCTCTGACCTGTGTGTAGTAGTCAGTGAGAGTAATTCTACCAGTAACCTCTGACCTGTGTGTAGTAGTCAGTGAGAGTGATTCTACCATTAACCTCTGACCTGTGTTTAGTAGTCAGTGAGAGTGATTCTACCATTAACCTCTGACCTGTTTGTAAAGCCAGAGGGGCTGTTGTTATAGTGCGATTAGTCCTGTTCCATCAAGAATAGAATAGATATTCTACATCAAGAATAGAATAGATATTCTACATCAAGAATATAATAGATATTCTACATCTAGAATAGAATAGATATTCTACATCAAGAATAGAATAGATATTCTACATCAAGAATATAATAGATATTCTACATCTAGAATAGAATAGAACAGATATTCTACATCAAGAATATAATAGATATTCTACATCTAGAATAGAATAGAACAGATATTCTACATCTAGAATAGATCAGATATTCTACATCAAGAATAGAATAGATATTCTACATCTAGAATAGAATAGAACAGATATTCTACATCAAGAATATAATAGATATTCTACATCAGGAATATAATATATATTCTACATCAAGAATATAATATATATTCTACATCAGGAATATAATATATATTCTACATCTAGAATAGAATAGAACAGATATTCTACATCAAGAATAAAATAGAACAGATATTCTACATCTAGAATAGAATAGAACAGATATTCTACATCAAGAATATAATAGATATTCTACATCAAGAATAGAATAGATATTCTACATCAAGAATAGAATAGACATTCTACATCAAGAATATAATAGATATTCTACATCTAGAATAGAATAGATATTCTACATCAAGAATAGAATAGAACAGATATTCTACATCAAGAATATAATAGATATTCTACATCAAGAATAGAATAGATATTCTACATCAAGAATATAATATATATTCTACATCAAGAATATAATAGATATTCTACATCAAGAATAGAACAGATATTCTATATCAA
>NC_143024.1:5650000-5755000 GCF_057628025.1 Oncorhynchus mykiss
CTGTATTAACAGGCCTTTACTAGTCCTGTATTACTAGTCCTGTATTAACAGACCTTTACTAGTCCTGTATTACTAGTCCTGTATTAACAGACCTTTACTAGTCCTCTATTACTAGTCCTGTATTAACATACCTTTACTAGTCCTGTATTACTAGTCCTGTATTGCTAGTCCTGTATTACTAGTCCTGTATTACTAGTCCTGTATTAACATACCTTTACTAGTCCTGTATTAACAGACCTTTACTAGTCCTGTACTAACAGACCTTTACTAGTCCTGTATTAACAGACCTTTACTAGTCCTGTATTACTAGTCCTGTATTAACAGACCTTTACTAGTCCTCTATTACTAGTCCTGTATTAACAGACCTTTACTAGTCCTGTACTAACAGACCTTTACTAGTCCTGTACTAACAGACCTTTACTAGTCCTGTATTAACAGACCTTTACTAGTCCTCTATTACTAGTCCTGTATTAACAGACCTTTACTAGTCCTGTATTAACAGACATTTACTAGTCCTGTATTACTAGTCCTGTATTAACAGACCTTTACTAGTCCTGTATTAACAGACCTTTACTAGTCCTGTATTAACCGACCTTTACTAGTCCTGTATTAACCGACCTTTACTAGTCCTGTACTAACAGACCTTTACTAGTCCTGTATTACTAGTCCTGTATTAACAGACCTTTAATAGTCCTCTATTACTAGTCCTGTATTAACATACCTTTACTAGTCCTGTATTACTAGTCCTGTATTACTAGTCCTGTATTAACAGACCTTTACTAGTCCTGTATTAACAGACCTTTACTAGTTCTGTACTAACAGACATTTACTAGTCCTGTATTAACAGACCTTTACTAGTCCTGTATTACTAGTCCTGTATTAACAGACCTTTACTAGTCCTGTATTACTAGTCCTGTATTAACAGACCTCTACTAGTCCTGTATTACTAGTCCTGTATTAACAGACCTTTACTAGTCCTGTATTACTAGTCCTGTATTAACAGACCTCTACTAGTCCTGTATTAGAGGACCTTTACTAGTCCTGTATTAGTGGACCTTTACTAGTCCTGTATTACTAGTCCTGTACTAACATACCTTTACTAGTCCTGTATTAACATACCTTTACTAGTCCTGAAATAAACAGACCTTTACTAGTCCTGTATTAACAGACCTTTACTAGTCCTGTATTAACAGACCTTTACTAGTCCTGTATTAACAGACATTTACTAGTCCTGTATTAACATACCTTTACTAGTCCTGTATTAACAGACCTTTACTAGTCCTGTATTAACAGACCTTAACTAGTCCTGTATTAACAGACCTTTACTAGTCCTGTATTACTAGTCCTGTATTAACAGACCTTTAATAGTCCTCTATTACTAGTCCTGTATTAACAGACCTTTACTAGTCCTGAACTAACAGACCTTTACTAGTCCTGTACTAACAGACCTTTACTAGTCGTCCTGTATTAACAGACCTTTACTAGTCCTCTATTACTAGTCCTGTATTAACAGACCTTTACTAGTCCTGTATTAACAGACATTTACTAGTCCTGTATTACTAGTCCTGTATTAACAGACCTTTACTAGTCCTGTATTAACAGACCTTTACTAGTCCTGTATTAACCGACCTTTACTAGTCCTGTATTAACCGACCTTTACTAGTCCTGTACTAACAGACCTTTACTAGTCCTGTATTAACAGACCTTTACTAGTCCTGTATTACTAGTCCTGTATTAACAGACCTTTAATAGTCCTCTATTACTAGTCCTGTATTAACATACCTTTACTTGTCCTGTATTACTAATCCTGTATTACTAGTCCTGTATTAACAGACCTTTACTAGTCCTGTATTACTAGTCCTGTACTAACAGACCTTTACTAGTCCTGTATTACTAGTCCTGTATTAACAGACCTTTACTAGTCCTGTATTAGAGGACCTTTACTAGTCCTGTATTACTAGTCCTGTATTACTAGTCCTGTATTACTAGTCCTGTATTACTAGTCCTGTACTAACAGACCTTTACTAGTCCTGTATTAGAGGACCTTTACTAGTCCTGTATTACTAGTCCTGTATTAACAGACCTTTACCAGTCCTGTATTACTAGTCCTGTATTAACAGACCTTTACTAGTCCTGTATTACTAGTCCTGTATTACTAGTCCTGTATTAACAGACCTTTACTAGTCCTGTATTACTAGTCCTGTACTAACAGACCTTTACTAGTCCTGTATTACTAGTCCTGTATTAACAGACCTTTACTAGTCCTGTATTAACAGACCTTTACTAGTCCTGTATTAACATACCTTTACTAGTCCTGAAATAAACAGACCTTTACTAGTCCTGTATTAACAGACCTTTACTAGTCCTGTATTAACAGACCTTTACTAGTCCTGTATTAACAGACATTTACTAGTCCTGTATTAACATACCTTTACTAGTCCTGTATTAACAGACCTTTACTAGTCCTGTATTAACAGACCTTAACTAGTCCTGTATTAACAGACCTTTACTAGTCCTGTATTACTAGTCCTGTATTAACAGACCTTTAATAGTCCTCTATTACTAGTCCTGTATTAACAGACCTTTACTAGTCCTGAACTAACAGACCTTTACTAGTCCTGTACTAACAGACCTTTACTAGTCGTCCTGTATTAACAGACCTTTACTAGTCCTCTATTACTAGTCCTGTATTAACAGACCTTTACTAGTCCTGTATTAACAGACATTTACTAGTCCTGTATTACTAGTCCTGTATTAACAGACCTTTACTAGTCCTGTATTAACAGACCTTTACTAGTCCTGTATTAACCGACCTTTACTAGTCCTGTATTAACCGACCTTTACTAGTCCTGTACTAACAGACCTTTACTAGTCCTGTATTAACAGACCTTTACTAGTCCTGTATTACTAGTCCTGTATTAACAGACCTTTAATAGTCCTCTATTACTAGTCCTGTATTAACATACCTTTACTTGTCCTGTATTACTAATCCTGTATTACTAGTCCTGTATTAACAGACCTTTACTAGTCCTGTATTACTAGTCCTGTACTAACAGACCTTTACTAGTCCTGTATTACTAGTCCTGTATTAGCAGACCTTTACTAGTCCTGTATTAGAGGACCTTTACTAGTCCTGTATTACTAGTCCTGTATTACTAGTCCTGTATTACTAGTCCTGTATTACTAGTCCTGTACTAACAGACCTTTACTAGTCCTGTATTAGAGGACCTTTACTAGTCCTGTATTACTAGTCCTGTATTAACAGACCTTTACTAGTCCTGTATTACTAGTCCTGTATTAACAGACCTTTACTAGTCCTGTATTACTAGTCCTGTATTACTAGTCCTGTATTAACAGACCTTTACTAGTCCTGTATTACTAGTCCTGTACTAACAGACCTTTACTAGTCCTGTATTACTAGTCCTGTATTAACAGACCTTTACTAGTCCTGTATTAACAGACCTTTACTAGTCCTGTATTAACATACCTTTACTAGTCCTGTATTAACAGACCTATATAGACGTCTGCAATGCTTTCTTCTTCCCCATAGGGCTCTGGTCTAAAGTAGTGCACTATATAGGGAATAGGGTGCCATAGGGCTCTGGTCTAAAGTAGTGCACTATATAGGGAATAGGGTGCCATAGGGCTCTGGTCTAAAGTAGTGCACTATATAGGGAATAGGGTGCCATAGGGCTCTGGTCTAAAGTAGTGCACTATATAGGGAATAGGGTGCCAGGGGGTTCTGGTCTAAAGTAGTGCACTATATAGGGAATAGGGTGCCATAGGGCTCTGGTCTAAAGTAGTGCACTATATAGGGAATAGGGTGCCATAGGGCTCTGGTCTAAAGTAGTGCACTATATAGGGAATAGGGTGCCATAGGGTTCTGGTCTAAAGTAGTGCACTATATATAGGGAATAGGGTGCCATAGGGCTCTGGTCTAAAGTAGTGCACTCTCTAGGGAATAGGGTGCCGTTTGGGATCTAGACATTCTCTCACAACAGTAATTCCTAGTCAGATAAATGCTCTCACACACACAATATAATCTACCGAGATCCGCTGTTAGATACAAGGACCACTGAACTAGCATCATTCTATGGGGTCATACTATAATCTACAGAGTTCTGCTGTGTCCTATAGTTAGATACAAGGACCACTGAACTAGCATCATTCTATAGGGTCACACTATAATCTACAGAGATCTGCTGTTAGATACAAGGACCACTGAACTAACATCATTCTATAGGGTCACACTATCATCTACAGAGATCTGCTGTTAGATACAAGGACCACTGAACTAACATCATTCTATAGGGTCACACTATCATCTACAGAGTTCTGCTGTGTCCTATAGTTAGATACAAGGACCACAACTAACATCATTCTATAGGGTCACACTATCATCTACAGAGTTCTGCTGTGTCCTATAGTTAGATACAAGGACCACAACTAACATCATTCTATAGGGTCACACTATCATCTACAGAGATCTGCTGTTAGATACAAGGACCACTGAACTAACATCATTCTATAGGGTCACACTATAATCTACAGAGTTCTGCTGTTTCCTATAGTTAGATACAAGGACCACTGAACTAGCATCATTCTATAGGGTCACACTATAATCTACAGAGTTCTGCTGTGTCCTATAGTTAGATACAAGGACCGCTGAACTAGCATCATTCTATAGGGTCACACTATAATCTACAGAGATCTGCTGTGTCCTATAGTTAGACACAAGGACCACTGAACCAGCATCATTCTATAGGGTCACACTATAATCTACAGAGTTCTGCTGTGTCCTATAGTTAGATACAAGGACCACTGAACTAGCATCATTCTATAGGGTCACACTATAATCTACAGAGTTCTGCTGTGTCCTATAGTTAGATACAAGGACCGCTGAACTAGCGTCATGAAAGGTGACAGACGTGTTGATTATTGTTTTCCTCTGAAACTGGCAGTCTTCTCTAATTGCGTTGTGTATCCAGGCCCTTAACTTCGCCTGTCTTTCGTTCCTTCCGCCCCGTCTGCCCACCCAACTGTCTACCTGTCTCCTCAATGATTGATTTACCCCTCAAAAAAAAACTATGATTAACGCATTCTCTGAAATGCGTTGGTTTTACCAATAATATATTACATTTTTCAAAAACAAACTTTTCTATTGTTCTATCAAGAGTTGCCAAATGCATATTTCCATCCTCTCTCTCCTCAGTGGTGACCTGCCCTCCGCCTCCTCCCGTCCACAACGGGCTCCTGGAGGGCTCCGTGTTTGAGTGGGGTACCAGCGTGAGCTACAGCTGCCTGCCCGGGTACGAGCTCTCCTTCCCGGCTATCCTCACCTGTGTGGGCCTGGGCTCCTGGAGAGGAGATCTGCCTCAGTGTCTGCGTGAGTCAACACAACAAACACCTTCATGTTTTAAAGATACAGGTTTTCAACTCTGCACAAAGAGGTTTAAAGATACTGGTTTTCAGCTCTGCACAAAGAGGTTTAAAGAAACAGGTTTCCAACTCTGCACAAAGAGGTTTAAAAAAACAGGTTTCCAACTCTGCACAAAGAGGTTTAAAGAAACAGGTTTCCAACTCTGCACAAAGAGGTTAGGAGATACTGGTTTTCAACTCTGCACAAAGAGGTTTAAAGATACTGGTTTTCAACTCTGCACAAAGAGGTTAGGAGATACAGGTTTTCAACTCTGCACAAAGAGGTTAGGAGATACAGGTTTGCAACTCTACACAAAGAGGTTTAAAGATACTGGTTTTCAACTCTGCACAAAGAGGTTAGGAGATACAGGTTTTCAACTCTGCACAAAGAGGTTTAAAGAAACAGGTTTTCAACTCTACAAAGAGGTTAGGAGATACAGGTTTGCAACTCTACAAAGAGGTTAGGAGATACAGGTTTGCAACTCTGTACAAAGAGGTTAGGAGATACAGGTTTGCAACTCTACAAAGAGGTTTAAAAAAACAGGTTTCCAACTCTGCACAAAGAGGTTTAAAGAAACAGGTTTTCAACTCTGCACAAAGAGGTTTAAAGAAACAGGTTTCCAACTCTGCACAAAGAGGTTTAAAAAAACAGGTTTCCAACTCTGCACAAAGAGGTTTAAAGATACAGGTTTCCAACTCTGCACAAAGAGGTTTAAAGATACTGGTTTTCAACTCTGCACAAAGAGGTTTAAAGATACTGGTTTTCAACTCTGCACAAAGAGGTTAGGAGATACAGGTTTTCAACTCTGCACAAAGAGGTTTAAAGAAACAGGTTTTCAACTCTACAAAGAGGTTAGGAGATACAGGTTTGCAACTCTACAAAGAGGTTAGGAGATACAGGTTTGCAACTCTGTACAAAGAGGTTAGGAGATACAGGTTTGCAACTCTACAAAGAGGTTAGAAGATACAGGTTTTCAACTCTACAAAGAGGTTAGGAGATACAGGTTTGCAACTCTACAAAGAGGTTAGGAGATACAGGTTTGCAACTCTACAAAGAGGTTAGGAGATACAGGTTTTCATCTCTACAAAGAGGTTAGGAGATACAGGTTTGCAACTCCACAAAGAGGTTAGGAGATACAGGTTTTCAACTCTACAAAGAGGTTAGGAGATACAGGTTTGCAACTCTACAAAGAGGTTAGGAGATACAGGTTTGCAACTCTACAAAGAGGTTAGGAGATACAGGTTTGCAACTCTACAAAGAGGTTAGGAGATACAGGTTTTCAACTCTACAAAGAGGTTAGGAGATACAGGTTTTCAACTCTACAAAGAGGTTAGGAGATACAGGTTTTCAACTCTACAAAGAGGTTTATAGAGATACAGGTTTCCACCAAGTAGATAATAATAATTAATATATAATTAATAATAATAATTCATATATAAGTAATAATAATAATTCATATATAATTAATAATAATAATTTATATATAATTAATAATACTTAATATAATAATTAATAATAATAATTTGTTTTGTGTCCCTTTCTTGTATCTTAACCAACAACAGCATCGCCAACAGGTGCATAAATACAGACCAATCACAAACTACAGCAGACAACAGCATCACCAACAGGTGCATAAATACACACCAATCACAAACTATAGCAGACAACAGCATCACCAACAGGTACATAAATACACACCAATCACAAACTATAGCAGACAACAGCATCACCAACATAAATACACACCAATCACAAACTATAGCAGACAACAGCATCGCCAACAGGTACATAAATACACACCAATCACAAACTATAGCAGACAACAGCATCACCAACATAAATACACACCAATCACAAACTACAGCAGACAACAGCATCGCCAACATAAATACACACCAATCACAAACTATAGCAGACAACAGCATCACCAACATAAATACACACCAATCACAAACTATAGCAGACAACAGCATCGCCAACAGGTACATAAATACACACCAATCACAAACTATAGCAGACAACAGCATCACCAACATAAATACACACCAATCACAAACTACAGCAGACAACAGCATCACCAACATAAATACACACCAATCACAAACTATAGCAGACAACAGCATCACCAACATAAATACACACCAATCACAAACTACAGCAGACAACAGCATCACCAACATAAATACACACCAATCACAAACTATAGCAGACAACAGCATCGCCAACAGGTACATAAATACACACCAATCACAAACTACAGCAGACAACAGCATCACCAACATAAATACACACCAATCACAAACTACAGCAGACAACAGCATCACCAACATAAATACACACCAATCACAAACTACAGCAGACAACAGCATCACCAACATAAATACACACCAATCACAAACTACAGCAGACAACAGCATCACCAACATAAATACACACCAATCACAAACTACAGCAGACAACAGCATCACCAACATAAATACACACCAATCACAAACTATAGCAGACAACAGCATCACCAACAGGTACATAAATACAGACCAATCACAAACTACAGCAGACAACAGCATCGCCAACAGGTACATAAATACACACCAATCACAAACTACAGCAGACAACAGCATCGCCAACAGTTACATAAATACACAGCAATCACAAACTATAGCAGACAACACATGGATACAGTTCCTAATTCAGATCGTAAATTATTCTGGTGGGAATTAATGATTTCTGGGCTCTGCCGGTTTTGTGAAGATGGACTCTGTATCGGCGGCCTGATGGTAGGAGCTGGTACTCCTGGTTGAGTGGGTGTGATAGTTCGGTGGCAACTGCCATGTCATAGTGTTTCTGAGATGTTCAACTCTCTACAAACACATAGACTGCCATGTCATATTGTTTCTGAGATGTTCAACTCTCTACAAACACATAGATTGCCATGTCATATTGTTTCTGAGATGTTCAACTCTCTACAAACACATAGATTGCCATGACATATTGTTTCTGAGATGTTCAACTCTCTACAAACACATAGATTGCCATGTCATCTGGTTTCTGAGATGTACAAAGAGGTAGATTGCATATTGTACTGTATAAAAATAGCATGTTGTCTTCTATATTGTGATGAATAATAGGGAGGCTTGCTACAATGCACAGCTGAGAGATTTGAGACGTTAAAAAACGGGACAAAGTGCTGACCATGTAAATCCTGAAAAGTGATAATGTATGCATAGTGTGCAGTAAATGCTTCCTCTATTATCCCCAGTAGATTGGTTCTACTACATCAAATACAGTACAGAGCCAATACAGAGCTGGGTCTTTACACTGCTGAATATAGAGATTAACACCACAGTAGTACAGTACAGTACAGGGTAATACCACTAGATTAACACCACAGTAGTACAGTATAGGGTAATACCACTAGATTAACACCACAGCTGTACAGTACAGTATAGGGTAATACCACTAGATTAACACCACAACTGTACAGTACAGTATAGGGTAATACCACTAGATTAACACCACAGCAGTACAGTACAGTACAGGGTAATACCACTAGATTAACACCACAGTAGTACAGTATAGGGTAATACCACTAGATTAACACCACAGCAGTACAGTACAGGGTAATACCACTAGATTAACACCACAGCAGTACAGTACAGTATAGGGTAATACCACTAGATTAACACCACATCAGTACAGTACAGTATAGGGTAATACCACTAGATTAACACCACAGCAGTACAGTACAGTATAGAGTAATACCACTAGATTAACACCACAGCAGTACAGTACAGTATAGGGTAATACCACTAGATTAACACCACATCAGTACAGTACAGTATAGGGTAATACCACTAGATTAACACCACAGCTGTACAGTACAGGGTAATACCACTAGATTAACACCACAGCAGTACAGTACAGTATAGGGTAATACCACTAGATTAACACCACATCAGTACAGTACAGTATAGGGTAGGGTAATACCACTAGATTAACACCACATCAGTACAGTACAGTATAGGGTAATACCACTAGATTAACACCACAGTAGTACAGTATAGGGTAATACCACTAGATTAACACCACATCAGTACAGTATAGGGTAATACCACTAGATTAACACCACAGCAGTATAGTACAGTATAGGGTAATACCACTAGATTAACACCACAGTAGTACAGTACAGGGTAATACCACTAGATTAACACCACAGTAGTACAGTACAGTACAGGGTAATACCACTAGATTAACACCACAGTAGTACAGTACAGGGTAATACCACTAGATTAACACCACAGCAGTACAGTACAGGGTAATACCACTAGATTAACACCACAGCTGTACAGTACAGTATAGGGTAATACCACTAGATTAACACCACAGCAGTACAGTACAGTATAGGGTAATACCACTAGATTAACACCACAGCAGTACAGTACAGTATAGGGTAATACCACTAGATTAACACCACAGCAGTACAGTATAGGGTAATACCTCTAGATTAACACCACATCAGTACAGTATAGGGTAATACCACTAGATTAACACCACAGTAGTACAGTACAGTATAGGGTAATACCACTAGATTAACACCACAGCAGTACAGTATAGGGTAATACCACTAGATTAACACCACATCTGTACAGTATAGGGTAATACCACTAGATTAACACCACATCAGTACAGTATAGGGTAATACCACTAGATTAACACCACAGTAGTACAGTACAGTACAGGGTAATACCACTAGATTAACACCACAGCTGTACAGTACAGTATAGGGTAATACCACTAGATTAACACCACAGCTGTACAGTATAGGGTAATACCACTAGATTAACACCACATCAGTACAGTATAGGGTAATACCACTAGATTAACACCACAGTAGTACAGTACAGTACAGGGTAATACCACTAGATGAACACCACAGCTGTACAGTACAGTATAGGGTAATACCACTAGATTAACACCACAGCTGTACAGTATAGGGTAATACCACTAGATTAACACCACAGTAGTACAGTACAGTATAGGGTAATACCACTAGATTAACACCACAGCTGTACAGTATAGGGTAATACCACTAGATTAACACCACATCAGTACAGTATAGGGTAATACCACTAGATTAACACCACAGTAGTACAGTACAGTACAGGGTAATACCACTAGATTAACACCACAGCTGTACAGTACAGTATAGGGTAATACCACTAGATTAACACCACAGCTGTACAGTATAGGGTAATACCACTAGATTAACACCACATCAGTACAGTACAGTATAGGGTAATAACACCACTCCCTCATTCTCCCATCTGCACTGATCTTATAATATTGCTAAAGATAGAGGTACATGTTCTCTACTACGCAACATCATCAACAACAACAACAACATCTCTGCAGTTCACTTGTCCAACAGGGTTATAGAGAGTAGCTTTGTCTCAAATGGCACTGACAGGGTTCTGGTCAAATCTAGTGCACTTTATAGGGAATATGGTCCCATTTGGGACTCGGGCCTAGGATTCTAACAATTCTGCAACTGTCTGGCATCTCTCTGCATGTCTACTGATAACTGGGAAGAATAGAACATTCATCAAGGAGAAAAAGTTAGGAGACTCCAAAGCCTGAGTCCACAGGCGGGTTTAACACCAGGCCTATTTGTTATGCACAGCTAGTTCTGGCCCCCAGCCGTCCATCCCATCTACGTTATATTTCCATAAAACAGAAGGTTATCACTGGTGCTGCCGCTCACAGCCGTGACAAATGGCTGTGTCACCCTTTTTGGTCCTTAACATTCTAGAATGCCAGTGGAATGTTGAGACTCATCGTCGGAATATTGAGAATGGAATGTTGAGGGTCATTGTCGGAATATTGAGAATGGAATGTTGAGTGTCATTGTCGGAATATTGAGAATTGAATGTTGAGGGTCATCGTCGGAATATTGAGAATGGAATGTTGAGGGTCATTGTCGGAATATTGAGAATGGAATGTTGAGGGTCATCGTCGGAATATTGAGAATGGAATGTTGAGGGTCATCGTCGGAATATTGAGAATGGAATGTTGAGGGTCATTGTCGGAATATTGAGAATGGAATGTTGAGTGTCATTGTCGGAATATTGAGAATGGAATGTTGAGGGTCATTGTCGGAATATTGAGAATGGAATGTTGAGGGTCATTGTCGGAATATTGAGAATGGAATGTTGAGTGTCATTGTCGGAATATTGAGAATGGAATGTTGAGTGTCATCGTCAGAATATTGAGAATGGAATGTTGGAATGTTTGACAGGTGACAATTCCATCAGGACTCTTGCAGTGTATTCAGTCCTTAGTATCTTTATCTGTTGGCATGTCACTAACACCTAAGAGGGAATGAATTCACAGTTCATAATGTCTGAAACATTTAGACAAATATCAGTGTTGAGGAAGACATTAAATAACGTGATAGAATGTAGTTTTAGGATATTTACAGGCAGACTGTTTTTCATTTTATATTCTCGGTTAGTATTGCGTACTGAGAGGAAGCCATCTCCGGGCTATTGTGTGGTAATGGCTTTTGGAGCCGGTGTGTTTTGGCTGTGTGTACGTAGCAGAGAGAAAGAGAGAGAGAGAGAGAGAGAGAGAGAGAGAGAGAGAGAGAGAGAGGACAGATAGAGAGAGATGATAGAGAGAGAGAGAGGGAGAGGGAGAGGGAGAGAGGGGAGAGAGAGAGGGGAGAGAGAGAATGAGATATGGAACACTAAAGAACACTAAACTTATCTCTTCGTCCAGACCTGCAACATGAGGCAGATGTCAAGTCCTGAGGAGCTGCAAGCGGCAGCCGGAGCCACATTGTTGACTTTATCCCCGTAGTGCTGCCTGATTCCCATGGCTGACTGCGTGACTTGACACAGTGACTCTGACTGCGTGACTGAGAACAGTGATTCTGAGTGCGTCCCAAATGCCACACTATTCCCTATATGGTGGCTTACTTCTGATCATACTTTTAATCAGATCCCTATGAGCTCTGGTCAAAAGTAGTGCACTATATAGGGGAATAGACTGCCGTTTGGGACGCCGAACCAGCTGACTCTGGTCTCCCTCTCTCTCTCTCTCTCTCTCTCTCTCTCTCTGCTTTCTTATAATCTAGCATTAAGTAGCTAAAGCCTAAAGCTAACTAGAACCCTGCTGATGGCGATCAGCTGGTGGAGAGGGAGGATGGATGATTCTTCTGCTTCAGCTGGTGGAGAGGGAGGATGGATGATTCTTCTGCTTCAGCTGGTGGAGAGGGAGAATGGCTGATTCCTCTGCTTCAGCTGGTAGAGAGGGAGAATGGATGATTCTTCTGCTTCAGCTGGTAGAGAGGGAGAATGGATGATTCTTCTGCTTCAGCTGGTAGAGAGGGAGAATGGATGATTCTTCTGCTTCAGCTGGTAGAGAGGGAGAATGGATGATTCCTCTGCTTCAGCTGGTGGAGAGGGAGAATGGATGATTCCTCTGCTTCAGCTGGTAGAGAGGGAGAATGGCTGATGCCTCTGCTTCAGCTGGTGGAGAGGGAGAATGGCTGATGCCTCTGCTTCAGCTGGTGGAGAGGGAGAATGGCTGATGCCTCTGCTTCAGCTGGTGGAGAGGGAGAATGGACGATTCCTCTGCTTCAGCTGGTAGAGAGGGAGAATGGATGATTCCTCTGCTTCAGCTGGTAGAGAGGGAGAATGGATGATTCCTCTGCTTCAGCCTGGTGGAGAGGGAGAATGGATGATTCCTCTGCTTCAGCCTGGTGGAGAAGGAGAATGGATGATTCCTCTGCTTCAGCTGGTGGAGAGGGAGAATGGATGATTCCTCTGCTTCAGCTGGTGGAGAGGGAGAATGGATGATTCCTCTGCTTCAGCTGGTTGAGAGGGAGAATGGCTGATTCCTCTGCTTCAGCCTGGTAGAGATGGAGAATGGATGATTCCTCTGCTTCAGCTGGTGGAGAGGGAGAATGGATGATTCCTCTGCTTCAGCTGGTGGAGAGGGAGAATGGAGGATTCCTCTGCTTCAGCCTGGTGGAGAGGGAGAATGGAGGATTCCTCTGCTTCAGCCTGGTGGAGAGGGAGAATGAATGATTCCTCTGCTTCAGCTTGTTAGAGAGGGAGAATGGATGATTCCTCTGCTTCAGCTGGTGGAGAGGGAGAATGGATGATTCCTCTGCTTCTGCTGGTAGATAGGGAGAATGGATGATTTCTCTGCTTCTGCTGGTAGAGAGGGAGAATGGATGATTCCTCTGCTTCATCTGGTAGAGAGGGAGAATGGCTGATACCTCTGCTTCAGCTGGTAGAGAGGGGGAATGGCTGATTCCTCTGCTTCAGCCTGGTGGAGAGGGAGAATGGATGATTCCTCTGCTTCAGCCTGGTGGAGAGGGAGAATGGATGATTCCTCTGCTTCAGCCTGGTGGAGAGGGAGAATGGATGATTCCTCTGCTTCAGCCTGGTGGAGAGGGAGAATGGATGATTCCTCTGCTTCTGCTGGTAGAGAGGGAGAATGGATGATTCATCTGCTTCAGCCTGGTGGAGAGGGAGAAAGGATGATTCCTCTGCTTCAACTCCTGTTGGTCTCCATTTCATTAGGCAGACAGTGGAGTAGTGGAGGAGCAGTAACCCACAGGGTTTCGTTCCATCCCTGTGCTACTGACAGGGGTGGCAAATAGCACCCTATTCCTTTATTAGTGCACTACTTTTGACTGGGCTCTAGTCAGCCGTAGTGCACTACTTTTGACTGGGCTCTAGTCAGCCGTAGTGCACTACTTTTGACTGGGCTCTAGTCAGCCGTAGTGCACTACTTTTGACTGGGCTCTAGTCAGCCGTAGTGCACTACTTTTGACTGAGCTCTAGTCAGCCGTAGTGCACTACTTTTGCTGAGCTCTAGTCAGCCGTAGTGCACTACTTTTGACTGAGCTCTAGTCAGCCGTAGTGCACTACTTTTGCTGAGCTCTAGTCAGCAGTAGTGCACTACAGTATGTAGGGCGTAGGGTGCCATTTGGAAAGCATACAGAGAGGTAGAGCTCTGAGTTTTCGTCCTGTCTGGCACGGAGGGCTTCAGCTGTGTTGTTAACCCTCAAGACCATGTCAGGAAATACATTTTTTTGACGAGGGTAATTATTAAGATGTAACCCCGGGGTGGCTCTCCCACCCTCTTCACCCCGCGGACACTGGAGTCTCTATTCAAAGAATCTTCTCACTGTATTTATTCACTGGTGGCTGGTGTCCCAATCAAATAAAATACCTGATTGAATCACTTGAAAAGAATCCAAACTAAAGTGACATACCACATGATACCATATGATCTACCCATGGATAAAAGATTGATTAAAAACAACAGAATGTTTTAGTTATGTGCCAAACAACAGCACAGTGGTGGTTGCTAAGGCTTCACCTAATGGGGATCCACATCCAGAATACAAAGAAGAACACAATGGGGGTTGCTAAGGCTTCACTTCATGGGGATCCACATCCAGAATATAAAAGAAGAGCACAGTGGTGGTTGCTAAGGCTTCACTTCATGGGGATCCACATCCAGAATATAAAAGAAGAGTACAGTGGTGGTTGCTAAGGCTTCACTTAATGGGGATCCACATCAAGAATATAAAAGAAGAGCACAGTGGTGGTTGCTAAGGCTTCACTTAATGGGGATCCACATCCAGAATATTAAAGAAGAGCACAGTGGTGGTTGCTAAGGCTTCACTTAATGGGGATCCACATCAAGAATATTAAAGAAGAGCACAGTGGTGGTTGCTAAGGCTTCACTTAATGGGGATCCACATCCAGAATATTAAAGAAGAGCACAGTGGTGGTTGCTAAGGCTTACTTAATGGGGATCCACATCCAGAATACAAAGAAGAACACAATGGGGGTTGCTAAGGCTTCACTTCATGGGGATCCACATCAAGAATATAAAAGAAGAGCACAGTGGTGGTTGCTAAGGCTTCACTTCATGGGGATCCACATCAAGAATACATAATAAATCATAAACAAGTTAACTAAATCCAATGTTTGGGTCTCTCCACTCCCACCATTTAATATACCATATAATCGGCCCATCCAATATGAAACATTTATAAAAATGAACATGACTGAATAATGTTTTAGTTATGTGGACTATGTTTTAGTTATGACGGCACAGAGAAGATGGCTGCTCCTAACCGATTGTGTTTTTATCTTCGTTTTTTTTGCGTTGGTTGTAACTTTTTTTTTATTACTTATTTTGTACATAATGTTGCTGCTACCGTCTCTTAAGACCGAAAAATAACTTCTGGACATCAGAACAGCGATCACTCATCACGAACTGGCAGAATCCTTTTTTTTTTGCCTTTAACAAGTTTGACGAGCCCGGCGTGAAGGACATACTGCTTTCCCAGGAACAGGCCCAAATCCCCATCATTTGCGTGAAGAGACGACGGAGAAAAAGAGGACCGAGGTCGGGCTGCCTTCTGAGAATTCGTAGGCGATCGAATAAACCACCCCTGCTTTCTAGCTAACGTGCAATCATTAGAACATAAAATCGATGACCTATGTAGGAAGCTTAAACTACCAAAAGTGCATTAAAAATGGTAATATCTATTTCTTCACGGAGTCGTGGCTGAACGACGACAATATCAACATACAGATGGCTGGTTATACGCTGTATCGGCAGGATAGAACAGCAGCATCTGGGAAGACAAGGAGTGGTGGACTATGCATATATGTAAACAACAGCTGGTGCACGATATCTAAGGAAGTGTCTAAGGTTTTGCTCGCCTGAGGTAGAGTATCTCATGATAAGCTGTAGAATCAATCAATCAAATGTATTTATAAAGCCCCTCTTGCATCAGCTTATGTCACAAAGTGCTGTACAGAAACCCAGCCTAAAACCCCAAACAGCAAGCAATGCAGGTGTAGAAGCACAGTAGCTAGGAAAAACTCCCTAGAAAGGCCAGAACCTAGGAAGAAACCTAGAGAGGAACCAGGCTATGAGGGGTGGTCAGTCCTCTTCTGTCTGTGCCGGGTGGAGATTATAACAGAACATGGCCAAGATGTTCAAATGTTCACCAGCAGTGTCAAATAATAGAACACACTGTCTACCTAGAGAGTTTTCATCTGTATTTTTCGTAGCTGTCTACATACCACCACAGACCGATGCTGGCACTAAGACCACACTCAATGATCTGTATTCCGCCATAAGCAAACAGGAAAATGCTCATCCAGAGGCGGCGCTCCTAGTGGCCGGGGGCTTTAATGCAGGGAAACTTAAATTTGTTTTACCCAAATTTCTATCAGCATGTTAAATGTGCAACCAGAGGGAAAACAACTCTAGACCACCTTTACTCAACACACAGAGACACGTACAAAGCTCTCCCTCGCCCTCCATTTGGCAAATCTGACCATAATTCTAGCCTCCTAATTCCTGCTTACAAGCAAAAAATAAAGCAGGAAGCACCAGTGACTCGGTCAATAAAAAAGTGGTCAGATGAAGCAGATGCTAAGCTACAGGACTGTTTTGCGCAGACTGGAACATGTTCCGGGATTCTTCCAATGGCATTGAGGAGTACACTACATCAGTCACTGGCTTCATCAATAAGTGCATTGATGACGTCGTCCCCACAGTGATAGTACATGCATACCCCAACCAGAAGCCATGGATTACAGGCAACATCCGCAATGAGCTCAACGCTAGAGCTGTCACTTTCAAGGAGCGGGACTCTAACCCGGGAAGCTTATAATAAATCCCACTTTGCCCACCGACGAACCATCAAACAGGCAAAGTGTCAATACAGGACTAAGATCGAATTGTACTATACCGACTCCGACCCTGGTTTGCAGGGCTTGCAAACCATTACTACAAAGGGAAGCACAGCCGAGAGCTGCCCAGTGACACGAGCCTACCAGACGAGCTGAACTACTTCTATGCTCGCTTCGAGGCAAATAACACAGAAACATGCATGAGTGCATCAGCTGTTCCGGATGACTGTTTGATCACGCTCTCCGCAGCCGATGTGAGTAAGACCTTTAAACAGGTTAAAATTCACAAGGCCGCAGGGCCAGGCGGTTTACCAGGACGTGTATTGCGAGCATGCGCTGACCAAATGGCAAGTGTCTTCACTGACATTTTCAAACTCTCCCTGTCCGAGTCTGTAATACCAACATGTTTTAAGCAGACCACCATTATCCCTGTGCTCAAGAACACTAATGTAACCTGCCTAAATGACTACTGACCCGTAGCACTCACACCTGTAGTCATGAAGTGCTTTAAAAGGCTGGTCATGGCTCACATCAACACCATTATCCCAGAAACCCCAGACCCACTCCAATTCTCATACCTCTCTAACAGATCCACAGATGATGCAATATCTATCTTTCCCACCTGGACAAAAGGAACACCTATGTGAGAATGCTATTCATTGAACACAGCTCAGCATTCAACACCATAATGCCTTCAACACTCATCAAATAAGATAAGGACCCTGGGACTAAACACCTCCCTCTGCAACTGGATCCTGGACTTGCTGACAGGCCGCCCCCAGGTGGTAAGAGTAGGTAAAAACACATCCGCCACGCTGATCCTCAACACAGGGGCCCCTTAGGGTTGCGTGCTCAGTCCCCTCCTGTACTCCCTGTACTCCCTGTTCACTAATGACTGCACGGCCAGGCAAAACTCCAAAACCATTAAGGTTGCCGATGACACAACAGTGGTGGGCCTGATCACCGACAACGACGAGACAGCCAATAGGGAGGAGGTCAGAGATCAAGACAAAGGAGAGGATTGTGGACTACAAGAAAAGGAGGATCGCTGTAGTGGTGCAGGTTGAGAGCTTCAAGTTCCTTGATGTCCACATCACCAACAAACTAACATGGTCCAAGCACACCAAGACAGTTGTGAAGAGGGCACAACAAAACCTATGTCCCTTCAGGAGACTGAAAAGATTTGGCATGGGTCCTCAGATCCTCAAAAGGTTCTACAGCTGCATCATTGAGAGCATCCTGACTGGTTGTATCACTGCCTGGTACCTCTATACCAGGCGGTGTCAGAGGAAGGCCCTAAAAACTGTCAAAGTATCCAGCCACCCTAGTCATAGACTGTTCTCTCTGCTACCACACGTTAAGTGGTACCGGAGCACTAAGTGTAGGTCCAAGAGGCTTCTAAACAGCTTCTACCCCCAAGCCATAAGACTCCTAAACATCTAATCAAATGGCTACTAAGACTATTTGCATTGCCACCTCTCCCCCCTTTTACACCACTGCTACTCTCTGTTATTATCTATGCATAGTCACTTTAATAACTCTACCTACATGTACAGTATGTTTGAAACTGTGATGACCCAGAAGAACCCCAGGAAGAATAGGGCTCATTAAGGTGTCAGTTAACGGGGATTCATAATAATGAAGGCAAACCAATCCAATAGTTTCTCACGGCTTCGCTGCTTGAACCCTTCTCTGATTGAGGGTTAAATACGGAAGACACGTGTGCAACTGACTAGGTATCCCCCTTTCCCTTTCCCTAATGAATAATTAATCACAGGTAATTAATAATTAATCAAACTCATTCCATGGAGGAACGAATGTGTCTGTGCGTTTTCACTCCTCCCTTGTACTTGAACTCTCTTCACCTTGTTGTCTAGGTCTTCATTGGCTAGTTAGGAACTCTCCTCAGTTTGTTGTCAAGGTCTACATTGGCTAATTAGGAACTCCCCTCACCTGGTTGTCTAGGTCTTCATTGGCTAGTTAGGAACTCTCCCCACCTTGTTGTCTAGGTCTTCATTGGCTAGTTAGGGACTCCCCTCACCTGGTTGTCTAGGTTTTCATTGGCTAGTTAGGAACTCTCCTCACCTTGTTGTCTTCATTGGCTAGTTAGGAACTCTCCTCACCTGGTTGTCTAGGTCTTCATTGGCTAGTTAGGAACTCTCCTCACCTGGTTGTCTAGGTCTTCATTGGATAGTTAGGAACTCTCCTCACCTGGTTGTCTAGGTCTTCATTGGCTAGTTAGGAACTCCCCTCACCTGGTTGTCTAGGTCTTCATTGGCTAGTTAGGAACTCCCCTCACCTGGTTGTCTAGGTCTTCATTGGCTAGTTAGGAACTCCCCTCACCTGGTTGTCTTCATTGGCTAGTTGGGATCTCCCCTCACCTTGTTGTCTAGGTCTTCATTGTCTAGTTAGGAACTCCCCTCACCTGGTTGTCTAGGTTTTCATTGGCTAGTTAGGAACTCTCCTCACCTTGTTGTCTTCATTGGCTAGTTAGGAACTCTCTTCACCTGTTTGTCTAGGTCTTCATTGGCTAGTTAGGAACTCTCCTCACCTGGTTGTCTAGGTCTTCATTGGGTAGTTAGGAACTCTCTTCACCTGTTTGTCTAGGTCTTCATTGGCTAGCTAGGAACTCTCCTCACCTTGGTGTCTAGGTCTTCATTGGCTAGTTAGGAACTCCCCTCACCTGATTGTCTAGGTCTTCATTGGCTAGTTAGGAACTCCCCTCACCTGGTTGTCTAGGTCTTCATTGGCTAGTTAGGAACTCCCCTCACCTGGTTGTCTAGGTCTTCATTGGCTAGTTAGGAACTCCCCTCACCAGGTTGTCTTTATTGGCTAGTTAGGAAGTCCCCTCACCTGGTTGTCTTCATTGATTAGTTAGAAACTTTCCTCGCCTTGTTGTCTAGGTCTTCTTTGATTAGTTAAGAAGTCCCCTCACCTGGTTGTCTTCATTGGCTAGTTAGGAACTCCCCTCACCTGGTTGTCTCGGTAACTTCATTGATTAGTTAGGAACTCCCCTCACCTGGTTGTCTCTGTAACTTCATTGATTAGTTAGGAACTCCCCTCACCTGGTTGTCTCTGTAACTTCATTGATTAGTTAGGAACTCCCCTCACCTGGTTGTCTCGGTAACTTCATTGATTAGTTAGGATCTCCCCTCACCTGGTTGTGTAGGTCTTCATTGGGAACCAATTAAAAGGAAATAACAAAACCAGCAGCCATTGGGCCCCTCACATGGAATGAGTTTGACAGACCTGGAATAAATTAAGAATAACCTACTGAATTAAAGCCAGGGTTTTGGGTCTCTCCTCTCCCAGCCATATAATATGCCTTATGATCTGCCCATGCACTATAAACATGGATAAAACACAACATGAGTGAGGAATTTGTTTCATTTATGAGTCAGGATGAATTCAGTGAACTAAAAGCTATTGTTTTGGGCCTCTCCATTCCAGCCAAGTTCTGTGGAGACCCTGGTACCCCAGCCAAGGGGAAAAGAGAAGGACGAAGTTTAATCTACAAGTCAGAGGTTACCTTCAGCTGTAGCGCCCCCTATGTCCTGGTGGGGTCAACTACACGCATCTGTCAGGACGACAGCACCTGGAGCGGCTCTCAGCCACGATGCATAGGTAGGTAACAACAACATACTGTAACAGCTACAGTCTATAGGTAACAACATCATACTGTAACAGCTACAGTCTATAAGTAACAACATCATACTGTAACAGCTACAGTCTACAGGTAACATCATACTGTAACAACTACAGTCTATAGGTAACAACATCATACCGTAACAACTACAGTCTACAGGTAACAACACCATACTGTAACAGCTACAGTCTACAGGTAACAACAACATACTGTAACAACTACAGTCTATAGGTAACAACATACCGTAACAGCTACAGTCTACAGGTAACATCATACTGTAACAACTACAGTCTATAGGTAACAGCAACATATTGTAACAACTACAGTCTATAGGTAACATCATACTGTATCAGCTACAGTCTATAGGTAACAACATCATACTGTAACAGCTACAGTCTACAGGTAACAACATCATACTGTAACAGCTATAGTCTATAGGTAACAACATCATACTGTAACAGCTTCAGTCTATAGGTAACAACATCATACTGTAACAACTACAGTCTATAGGTAACAACATCATACTGTAACAACTACAGTCTATAGGTAACAACATCATACTGTAACAACTACAGTCTATAGGTAACATCATACTGTAACAGCTATAGTCTATAGGTAACAACATCATACTGTAACAGCTTCAGTCTATAGGTAACAACATCATACTGTAACAACTACAGTCTATAGGTAACAACATACTGTAACAGCTACAGTCTATAGGTAACAACATACTGTCACAACTACAGTCTATAGGTAACATCATACTGTAACAGCTGCAGTCTATAGGTAACAACATACTGTCACAACTACAGTCAATAGGTAACATCATACTGTAACAGCTACAGTCTATAGGTAACAACATCATACTGTAACAGCTACAGTCTATAGGTAACAACATACTGTAACAACTACAATCTATAGGTAACAGCATCATACTGTAACAGCTACAGTCTACAGGTAACAACATCATACTGTAACAACTACAGTCTATAGGTAACAACATCATACTGTAACAACTACAGTCTACAGTTAACAACACCATACTGTAACAACTACAGTCTATAGGTAACAACATCATACTGTAACAACTACAGTCTATAGGTAACAACATCATACTGTCACAGCTACAGTCTATAGGTAACAACATCATACTTTCACAGCTACAGTCTATAGGTAACAACATCATACTGTCACAGCTACAGTCTATAGGTAACAACATCATACTGTAACAGCTACAGTCTACAGGTAACAACATCATACTGTCACAGCTACAGTCTATAGGTAACATCATACTGTAACAGCTACAGTCTACAGGTAACAACATACTGTAACAGCTACAGTCTATAGGTAACAACATCATACTGTAACAGCTACAGTCTATAGGTAACAACATCATACTGTAACAACTACAGTCTATAGGTAGCCTCACACTGTAACAACTGAATCGGGTCTGAATCGGGTCTGAATCGGGTCTGAATCTGGTCTGAATCGGGTCTGAATCTGGTCTGAATTGGGTCTGAATCGGGTCTGAATCGGGTCTGACTCGGGTCTGAATCGGGTCTGAATCGGGTCTGAATCTGGTCTGAATCGGGTCTGAATCGGGTCTGAATCTGGTCTGAATCGGGTCTGAATCGGGTCTGAATCTGGTCTGAATCGGGTCTAAATCGGGTCTGAATCAGGTCTGAATCAAGTCTGAATCGGGTCTGAATCGGGTCTGAATCGGCCCCCCATATCTTTAAGAGACTCTACAAAGTATGCTTCCGTAGATATGACAGACTCATCCTCATGATAGTAACCCAGGGTGATTGTGATTATGTCCTTCTAGAACCATCCAGGACGACCTGTGAGAACCCAGGAACACCTGAATACGGCTCCATGAACATCAGCCTGGGGTTCAAGGTACGGTTGAAAGGACTGTTCCCTTCTAGATACCTTTAAAGTGGCAATCTGGGATGGGTACATCCCCCATGGTTAAAACTATAATTTAAAAAACTCATAGACGGTCAATCCTTGCATCCATAGCTCTGTCTATGAATTTGAGAGTGGTTACATTTCTCCTGCCCCAATCCCTCAGCTTTTTACCAAAGAAAGTGGTGACCATTTTGAACCCCAGTACAGTATGTTGGACTGAGACTGTACTGTACCAACGATGATAGAGTACTGGTTTAAGGTTTAAAACTGTCTGGTTCTGAGGGTGCCGTATGTTGGACTGAGACTGTACTGTACCAACGATGATAGAGTACTGGTTTAAGGTTTAAAACTGTCTGGTTCTGAGGGTGCAGTATGTTGGACTGAGACTGTACTGGACCAACGATGATAGATTACTGGTTTAAGGTTGAATCCGGTTCTGAGGGTGCAGTATGTTGGACTGGGAGCGTGTGTGAACTGACTGTACTGAAACTGTACGGAGATGTGATGATATGTGAAACCACAGTCCAACCCACCAGCTGGAAGATCTAAATGTGTCTGGATTGGAATCATCTTGTATTCTGTTGGATGATGTTATATTGGCGCAAGGCAGTCTCTCTCTCTCTCTCTCTGTCTCTCTGTCTCTCTCTGTCTCTCTCTCTCTCTGTCTCTCTCTCTCTCTCTCTGTCTCTCTCGCTGTCTCTCGGTGTATCTCTCTGTCTCTCTGTCTCTCTCTCTCTCTCTCTGTCTCTCTCTCTCTCTCTCTCTGTCTCTCTCTCTGTCTCTCTGTGTATCTCTCTGTCTCTCTCTCTCTCTCTGTCTCTCTCTCTCTCTGTCTCTCTCTCTGTCTCTCTGTGTATCTCTCTGTCTCTCTGTCTCTCTCTCTCTCTCTGTCTCTCTCTCTCTCTCTGTCTCTGTGTCTCTCTCTCTGTCGCTCTCTCTCCCTCTCTCTCCCTCTCTCTGTATGTCTCTCTCGCTCTCACACAAATATGCTTTACACACATTTCCAATAGTGATGCAATTTGCTAAAAACAAACAGTCTTTAGAGGTTAATTAGACTAAACTGTCTTTTGGGGTTAATTAGACTTAACTGTCTTTAGAGGTTAATTAGACTTAACTGTCTTTAGAGGTTAATTAGACTTAACTGTCTTTTGTGGTTAATTAGACTTAACTGTCTTTTGGGGGTTAATTAGACTTAACTGTATTTGAGGTTAATTAGACTTAACTGTCTTTTGGGGGTTAATTAGACTTAACTGTCTTTTGGGGTTAATTAGACTTAACTGTCTTTGAGGTTAATTAGACTTAACTGTCTTTTGGAGGTTAATTAGACTTAACTGTCTTTTGGAGGTTAATTAGACTTAACTGTCTTTTGGGGTTAATTAGACTTAACTGTCTTTTGGGGGTTAATTAGACTTAACTGTCTTTTGGAGGTTAATTAGACTTAACTGTCTTTGAGGTTAATTAGACTTAACTGTCTTTAGAGGTTAATTAGACTTAACTGTCTTTTGGGGTTAATTAGACTTATCTGTCTTTTGGGGGTTAATTAGACTAAACTGTCTTTTGGGGTTAATTAGACTTAACTGGACTCATCCTAAAAAGTATTCGGGGGCTCCTGAGTGGCGCAGCGGTCTAAGGCACTGCATCTCAGTGCTAGAGGCGTCACTACAGACCCTGGTTCGATTCCAGGCTGTATCACAACCGGCCATGATTGGTGGGCAGTAAGGTGGAGTTTAGTAATGTCTGTCTGTCTGTCTCTCTGAACCAGGTGGGCAGTAAGGTGGAGTTTAGTAATATCTGTCTGTCTGTCTCTCTGAACCAGGTGGGCAATAAGAGGTTTAGTAATGTCTGTCTCTCTGAACCAGGTGGGCAGTAAGGTGGAGTTTAGTAATGTCTGTCTGTCTGTCTGTCTCTCTGAACCAGGTGGGCAGTAAGGGGTTTAGTAATGTCTGTCTGTCTCTTTGAACCAGGTGAGCAGTAAGGAGTTTAGTAATGTCTGTCTGTCTGAACCAGGTGGGCAATAAGGGGTTTAGTAATGTCTGTCTCTCTAAACCAGGTGGGCAGTAAGGTGGAGTTTAGTAATGTCTGTCTGTCTGTCTCTCTGAACCAGGTGGGCAATAAGAGGTTTAGTAATGTCTGTCTCTCTGAACCAGGTGGGCAGTAAGGTGGAGTTTAGTAATGTCTGTCTGTCTGTCTCTCTGAACCAGGTGGGCAGTAAGGTGGAGTTTAGTAATGTCTGTCTGTCTGTCTCTCTGAACCAGGTGGGCAGTAAGGGGTTTAGTTCTGCCTGTCTGTCTGAACCAGGTGGGCAGTAAGGAGTTTAGTAATATCTGTCTGTCTGTCTCTCTGAGTTAGTAATGTCTGTCTGTCTCTCTGAACCAGGTGGGCAGTAAGGTGGAGTTTAGTAATGTCTGTCTCTCTGAACCAGGTGGGCAGTAAGGTGGAGTTTAGTAATGTCTGTCTCTCTGAACCAGGTGGGCAGTAAGGGGTTTAGTAATGTCTGTCTCTCTGAACCTGGTTCTGTCTGTCTGAACCAGGTGGGCAGTAAGGTGGAGTTTAGCAATGTCTGTCTGTCTGAACCAGGTGGTCAGTAAGGTGGAGTTTAGTAATGTCTGTCTGTCTGTCTGTCTGAACCAGGTGTGGTGTAAGATCTGTCTGTCTGTCTGTCTCTCTGAACCAGGTGGACAGTAAGGTGGAGTTTAGTAATGTCTGTCTGTCTCTCTGAACCAGGTGGACAGTAAGGTGGAGTTTAGTAATGTCTGTCTGTCTCTCTGAACCAGGTGGGCAGTAAGGTGGAGTTTAGTAATGTCTGTCTGTCTGTCTCTCTGAACCAGGTGGGCAGTAAGGTGGAGTTCCAGTGCCAGCAGGGCCACCTACTCCAGGGTTCCACCACCCGACTCTGCCTGTCTGACCTCACCTGGAGCGGCTCTCAGCCAACATGCATCCGTGAGCTCTCCTTATCTCTTCCTCTGTCATCTTCCTCTCCTGACCTCTTCTTGTCTGTCTCTCTTCTCCCTCCACCTCTCCACTCTCCTCTCTCCCCTCTCTTATTCTTCAGTCCCCTCTCCTCTTCCTCAGTCCGCTCTCCTCTCTCCCCTCTCCTATTCCTCAGTTCCCCCTCCTCTCTCCTCTTCCTATCCCCTCTCCTCTCTCCCCTCTCCTATTCCTCAGTTCCCCCTCCTCTCTCCTCTTCTGCAGTCCCCTCTCCTCTCTCGTCTCTCTGCTCTTCCCTCTCTTTGCTCTTTCCTCTCTCTTCTCTCCTCTTCCTCAGTCCTCTATCCTCTATCTTCTATCCTCTCTCCTCTTCCTCAGTCCTCTATCCCCTCTCCTCTCTCCTCTCTTCTCCGTCCTCCCTCCTCTCCACTTCACATCTCCTGCTCCACTCTGCAATCAACACCATGCCATTATGAGTGTGTCTGCCAGTGAAGTGTTGTTGACATGATTACTGATGTGTAGTGTAGCCTGAAGTGTGTAGAATGTTGCCGGGCCAATCGTTGTCAGTTTCCCTATGAAGTGTGTAGAATGTTGTCTGGCCAATCGCTGTCAGTTTCCCTATGAAGTGTTTAGAATGTTGCCGAGCCAATCGCTGTCAGTTTCCCTATGAAGTGTGTAGAATGTTGCCTGGCCAATCGCTGTCAGTTTCCCTATGAAGTGTGTAGAATGTTGCCTGGCCAATCGCTGTCAGTTTCCCTATGAAGTGTGTAGAATGTTGCCTGGCCAATCACTTTCAGTTTCCCTATGAAGTGTGTAGAATGTTGCCGGGCCAATCGTTGTCAGTTTCCCTATGAAGTGTGTAGAATGTTGCCTGGCCAATCGCTGTCAGTTTCCCTATGAAGTGTGTAGAATGTTGCCTGGCCAATCCCTGTCAGTTTCCCTATTAAGTGTGTAGAATGTTGCCTGGCCAATCGCTGTCAGTTTCCCTATGAAGTGTGTAGAATGTTGCCTGGCCAATCGCTGTCAGTTTCCCTATGAAGTGTGTAGAATGTTGCCTTGCCAATCGCTGTCAGTTTCCCTATGAAGTGTGTAGAATGTTGCCTGGCCAATCGCTGTCAGTTTCCCTATGAAGTGTGTAGAATGTTGCCTGGCCAATCACTATCTGTTTCCCTATGAAGTGTGTAGAATGTTGCCTGGCCAATCACTATCTGTTTCCCTATGAAGTGTGTAGAATGTTGCCTGGCCAATCGCTGTCAGTTTCCCTATGAAGTGTAGAATGTTGCCTTGCCAATCGCTGTCAGTTTCCCTATGAAGTGTGTAGAATGTTGCCTGGCCAATCACTGTCAGTTTCCCTATGAAGTGTGTAGAATGTTGCCTGGCCAATCAATGTCAGTTTCCCTATGAAGTGTGTAGAATGTTGCCTGGCCAATCACTGTCAGTTTCCCTATGAAGTGTGTAGAATGTTGCCTTGCCAATCGCTGTCAGTTTCCCTATGAAGTGTGTAGAATGTTGCCTGGCCAATCACTGTCAGTTTCCCTATGAAGTGTGTAGAATGTTGCCTGGCCAATCACTATCTGTTTCCCTATGAAGTGTGTAGAATGTTGCCTGGCCAATCACTATCTGTTTCCCTATGAAGTGTGTAGAATGTTGCCTGGCCAATCGCTGTCAGTTTCCCTATGAAGTGTAGAATGTTGCCTTGCCAATCGCTGTCAGTTTCCCTATGAAGTGTGTAGAATGTTGCCTGGCCAATCACTGTCAGTTTCCCTATGAAGTGTGTAGAATGTTGCCTGGCCAATCACTGTTAGTTTCCCTATGAAGTGTGTAGAATGTTGCCTGGCCAATCACTGTCAGTTTCCCTATGAAGTGTGTAGAATGTTGCCTGGCCAATCGCTGTCAGTTTCCCTATGAAGTGTGTAGAATGTTGCCTGGCCAATCACTATCTGTTTCCCTATGAAGTGTGTAGAATGTTGCCTGGCCAATCACTTTCAGTTTCCCTATGAAGTGTGTAGAATGTTGCCTGGCCAATCGCTTTCAGTTTCCCTATGAAGTGTGTAGAATGTTGCCTGGCCAATCGCTGTCAGTTTCCCTATGAAGTGTGTAGAATGTTGCCTGGCCAATCGCTTTCAGTTTCCCTATGAAGTGTGTAGAATGTTGCCTGGCCAATCACTTTCAGTTTCCCTATGAAGTGTGTAGAATGTTGCCTGGCCAATCACTATCTGTTTCCCTATGAAGTGTGTAGAATGTTGCCTGGCCAATCACTTTCAGTTTCCCTATGAAGTGTGTAGAATGTTGCCTGGCCAATCGCTTTCAGTTTCCCTATGAAGTGTGTAGAATGTTGCCTGGCCAATCGCTGTCAGTTTCCCTATGAAGTGTGTAGAATGTTGCCTGGCCAATCGCTGTCAGTTTCCCTATGAAGTGTGTAGAATGTTGCCTGGCCAATCGCTGTCAGTTTCCCTATGAAGTGTGTAGAATGTTGCCTGGCCAATCGCTGTCAGTTTCCCTATGCCAGAGGGGCTTTTCCTCTGGGATCCGCCACATCACATGTGGAGTAAACACGCGACTGATGAATTCAACGTTAGTATTTTAAGAGTGATAAGTGCCTGCTATTTACACTTATTCATCCAACGTTAAAAGGAAACATTACTACTGTACACATTTGCATAGGATAATGATTTATTGCTGATGAAAATTATATTTCATAATCACTATTATCATAACTACTCCCCTAGACAGAGTTCCCATTGGAATTACACTTTGATGGAAAAATTGCTTTGTTAGCTAATACAACGTCTGTATCCTCCAGCCGTACCCCAATGGTGTGCCTGTGTGGTTATTTATGTACAGTATCTCAGTGGTCTGTCTGATCTGTCTACTGCACTGCCATGTGGTGTGGTCCTGTCCTGTCTGGTCCTGTCCTGTCTGGTCCTGTCCTGGCTGCTCCTGTCCTGTCTGGTCCTGTCCTGTCTGGTCCTGTCTGGTCCTGTCCTGGCTGGTCCTGTCCTGGCTGGTCCTGTCCTGGCTGGTCCTGTCCTGTCTGGTTCTGTCCTGTCTGGTCCTGTCTGGTCCTGTCCTGTCTGGTCCTGTCCTGGCTGCTCCTGTCCTGTCTGGTCCTGTCCTGTCTGGTCCTGTCTGGTCCTGTCCTGTCTGGTCCTGTCCTGTCTGGTCCTGTCCTGGCTGCTCCTGTGTGCTCCTGTCCTGTCTGGTCCTGTGTGTTCCTGTCCTGTCTGCTCCTGTCTGCTCCTGTCCTGTCTGCTCTTGTCCTGTCTGCTCCTGTCTGGTCCTGTCCTGTCTGGTCCTGTGTGTTCCTGTCCTGTCTGGTCCTGTGTGTTCCTGTCCTGTCTGCTCCTGTCTTCTCCGGTCCTGTCTGCTCCTGTCCTGTCTGCTCCTGTGTGCCCCTGTCCTGTCTGGTCCTGTCCTGTCTGGTCCTGGTCCTCCCTCCACCTCCCTAACGTCCCCCTCTTACTCATGTCTGTGTGGGAGCCGTCCTGCAGCTGAAGACAGCCACAGCCTCTCATTTCATCTACTCTCAGCATCATATTAAAATCACAAAGTCAGTCCATGGTCTGGACCAGCTCTCTCCGAGGGAGAGAGGAAGGGGAAGAGAGGGGGGAGAGAAAGATGGGGGGAGGGAGAGATGAAGAGGGGATAGAGAGAGAGAGAGAGACACACAGAGATACACAGAGAGACACAGAGAGAGAGAGAGAGACAGAGAGACAGACACAGAGAGAGAGAGACAGAGAGAGAGACACAGAGAGAGAGACACAGAGAGAGAGACACACAGAGTGAGACACACATAGAGAGACACACAGAGAGACACACACAGAGACACACAGAGAGACAGCGAGAGAGAGAGAGACACAGAGACAGAGAGACACAGAGAGAGACAGAGACAGAGAGAGACAGAGAGAGATACAGAGAGAGAGAGACACAGAGAGAGACACAGAGAGAGACAGAGAGAGACACAGAGAGAGAGACTGAGACACTGAGAGAGAGACTGAGACTGTCTTTCTCCCTCCTCCTCCCTCATTCCCTCCTCCATTCCCTCCTCCATCTTCTCTCTGTGATGGAGCAGCACACAGCCCTCTCCTCCTCCCTCTCCTCCTCTCTCCTCCTCCCTCATTACCTCCTCCATCTTCTCTCTGTGATGGAGCAGCACACAGCCCTCTCCTCCTCCCTCTCCTCCTCTCTCCTCCTCCCTCATTCCCTCCTCCATCTTCTCTCTGTGATGGAGCAGCACACAGCCCTCTCCTCCTCCCTGTTTTCTATTAGAGTTAATGTCACTAAAACAACATGAAGGGCCAATTCACTGTTTTGACTCTGTCACTAAAACAACATGAAGGGCCAATTCACTGTTGTGACTCTGTCACTAAAACAACATGAAGGGCCAATTCACTGTTGTGACTCTGTCACTAAAACAACATGAAGGGCCAATTCACTGTTGTGACTCTGTCACTAAAACAACAGGAAGGGCCAATTCACTGTTGTGACTCTGTCACTAAAACAACAGGAAGGGCCAATTCACTGTTGTGACTCTGTCACTAAAACAACACGAAGGGCCAATTCACTGTTGTGACTCTGTCACTAAAACAACATGAAGGGCCAATTCACTGTTGTGACTCTGTCACTAAAACAACACGAAGGGCCAATTCACTTGTTGTGACTCTGTCACTAAAACAACATGAAGGGCCAATTCACTGTTGTGACTGTCACTAAAACAACATGAAGGGCCAATTCACTGCTGTGACTCTGTCATGAACTCATATCTTCAACTCATTCGTTTAGTAGATTCAGGATATCTTCAACTCATTAGTTTAGTAGATTCAGGATATCTTCAACACATGTCATGTACTGTCATGTTGTGTCTTGTTTCTGTCCTTTCCCTTCACCCTGTCTCCCTCTGCTGGTCGTTGTTAGGTTACCTTTTCTCCCCCTCTTTTCCCCAGCTGTGCCTTGTCTCCTCCTAACTACCTCGTCACCCCTTTTCCCACCTGTTCCCTTTTTCCCTCTGATTAGGTCTCTATATCTCTCTCTGTTCCTGCTCCTGTCCTTGTCGGATTCTTGTTTGTGTTGTTCATGCCTGAACCAGACTATCGTCATGTTTGCTGCAACCTTGTCCTGTCCTGTCGGAACCTGCCGGTCCATCTGAGCCTACGTTTTGTTTTGTTATTAAAGAAGCTCTGTTTACGTTAATTCGCTTTTGGGTCCTCACTCACGCACCGTAACAGAAGAATCCGACCAAGAATGGACCCAGCGACTTCGGATCCTCTCCACTCAGCCGTCGAGATCCAGGGAGCGATGCTAGGCAGACACAAGCAGGAATTGTCTGCTGCTCGGCATGCCGTTGAGACCCTGGCCACCCAAGTCTCCAACCTCACAGAACAGGTTCACCATCTCCGCCTCGATCCACCGGCCACTTCCAGGGCTTTCGAATCTCCGGAGCCCAGAATCAATAACCCGCCGTGTTACTCTGGAGAGCCCACTGAATGCCGCTCGTTCCTCACCCAGTGTGATATTGTGTTTTCTCTCCAGCCCAACACTTACTCCAGGAGCACTGCTCGTGTCGCCTACGTCATATCTCTCCTTACTGGACGGGCTCGTGAGTGGGGCACGGCAATCTGGGAGGCAAGGGCTGAGTGTACTAACCAGTATCAGGACTTTAAGGAGGAGATGATACGGGTTTTTGATCAATCTGTTTTTGGGGAGGAGGCTTCCAGGGCCCTGTCTTCCCTATGTCAGGGTAATCGATCCATAACAGACTACTACTACTAACAGACTACTACTATTGAGTTTCGCACTCTTGCTGCCTCCAGTGGCTGGAACGAGCCGGCTTTGCTCGCTCGTTTTCTGGAGGGTCTCCGCGCAGAGGTAAAGGATGAGATTCTCTCCCGGGAGGTTCCTTCCAGCGTGGATTCCTTGATTGAACTCGCTATTCGCATTGAGCGACGGGTTGATCTTCGTCACCGAGCTCGTGGAAAGGAGCTCGCGTTCTCCGTTGCCCCCCTCTCCGCATCACTACCATCTTCCTCTGCCGGCTCGGGTGCTGAGCCTATGCAGCTGGGAGGTATCCGCATCTCGACTAAGGAGAGGGAACGGAGAATCACCAACCGCCTCTGTCTCTATTGCGGTTCTGCTGGTCATTTTGTCACTTCATGTCCAGTAAAAGCCAGAGCTCATCAGTAAGCGGAGGGCTACTGGTGAGCGCTACTACTCCTGTCTCTCCTTCAAGATCCTGCACTACCTTGGCGGTCCATCTACGCTGGACCGGTTCGTCAGCTTCCTGCAGTGCCTTAATAGACTCTGGGGCGGAGGGCTGTTTTATGGACGAGACCTGGGCTCGGGAACATGACATTCCTCTCAGACAGTTAAGGGAGTCCACGGCCTTGTTCGCCCTGGATGGTAGTCCTCTCCCCAGGATTCAGCGTGAGACGCTACCTTTAACCCTCACTGTTTCTGGTAATCATAGCGAAACCATTTCTTTTTTAATTTTTCGTTCACCTTTTACACCTGTTGTTTTGGGCCATCCCTGGCTAGTTTGTCATAATCCTTCCATTAATTGGTCTAGTAATTCTATCCTCTCCTGGAACGTCTCTTGTCATGTGAAATGTTTAATGTCTGCTATCCCTCCTGTTTCCTCTGTCTCTTCTTCACAGGAGGAGCCTGGTGATTTGACAGGGGTGCCGGAGGAATATCACGATCTGCGCACGGTGTTCAGTCGGTCCAGGGCCACCTCTCTTCCTCCACACCGGTCGTATGATTGTAGTATTGATCTCCTTCCGGGAACCACTCCCCCCCGGGGTAGACTATACTCTCTGTCGGCTCCCGAACGTAAGGCTCTCGAAGATTATTTGTCTGTAGCTCTTGCCGCCGGTACCATAGTCCCCTCCTCCTCTCCCGCCGGAGCGGGGTTTTTTTTTGTTAAGAAGAAGGACGGGTCCCTGCGCCCCTGCATAGATTATCGAGGGCTGAATGACATAACAGTGAAGAATCGTTATCCGCTTCCTCTTATGTCTTCAGCCTTCGAGATCCTGCAGGGAGCCAGGTTTTTCACTAAGTTGGACCTTCGTAACGCTTACCATCTCGTGCGCATCAGGGAGGGGGACGAGTGGAAGACGGCGTTTAACACTCCGTTAGGGCACTTTGAATACCGGGTTCTTCCTTTCGGCCTCGCTAACGCTCCAGCTGTCTTTCAGGCATTAGTCAATGATGTCCTGAGAGACATGCTGAACATCTTTGTTTTCGTTTACCTTGACGATATCCTGATTTTTTCACCGTCACTCCAGATTCATGTTCAGCACGTTCGACGTGTCCTCCAGCGCCTTTTAGAGAATTGTCTTTTTGTGAAGGCTGAGAAGTGCTCTTTTCATGCCTCCTCCGTCACATTTCTCGGTTCTGTTATTTCCGCTGAAGGCATTAAGATGGATCCCGCTAAGGTCCAAGCTGTCATTGATTGGCCCGTCCCTAAGTCACGCGTCGAGCTGCAGCGCTTTCTCGGCTTTGCGAACTTCTATCGTCGTTTCATCCGTAATTTCGGTCAGGTGGCAGCTCCTCTCACAGCCCTTACTTCTGTCAAGACGTGCTTTAAGTGGTCCGTTTCCGCCCAGGGAGCTTTTGATCTCCTCAAGAATCGTTTTACATCCGCACCTATCCTTGTTACACCTGACGTCTCTAGACAGTTCATTGTCGAGGTTGACGCGTCAGAGGTGGGCGTGGGAGCCATTCTTTCTCAGCGCTCCTTCTCTGACGACAAGGTCCACCCTTGCGCGTATTTTTCTCATCGCCTGTCGCCGTCGGAACGTAACTATGATGTGGGAAACCGCGAACTGCTCGCCATCCGCTTAGCCCTAGGCGAATGGCGACAGTGGTTGGAGGGGGCGACCGTTCCTTTTGTCGTTTGGACTGACCATAGGAACCTTGAGTACATCCGTTCTGCCAAACGACTTAATGCGCGTCAGGCGCGCTGGGCGCTGTTTTTCGCTCGTTTCGAGTTCGTGATTTCTTATCGTCCGGGATCTAAGAACACCAAGCCTGATGCTTTATCTCGTCTCTTCAGTTCTTCAGTAGCCTCCACTGACCCCGAGGGGATTCTCCCTGAGGGGCGTGTTGTCGGGTTGACTGTCTGGGGAATTGAGAGGCACGTAAAGCAAGCACTCACTCAAACTCCGTCGCCGCGCGCTTGTCCCAGGAACCTTCTTTTCGTTCCCGTTCCTACTCGTCTGGCCGTTCTTCAGTGGGCTCACTCTGCCAAGTTAGCCGGCCACCCTGGCGTTCGGGGTACGCTTGCTTCCATTCGCCAGCGCTTTTGGTGGCCCACCCGGGAGCATGACACGCGTCGCTTCGTGGCTGCTTGTTCGGTCTGCGCGCAGACTAAGTCCGGTAACTCTCCTCCTGCCGGCCGTCTCAGGCCGCTTCCCATTCCCTCTCGACCGTGGTCTCACATCGCCTTAGATTTTGTCACCGGACTGCCTTCGTCAGCGGGGAAGACTGTTATTCTTACGGTTGTCGACAGGTTCTCTAAGGCGGCTCATTTTATTCCCCTTGCTAAGCTTCCTTCTGCTAAGGAGACGGCACAAATCATCATCGAGAATGTTTTCAGAATTCATGGCTTTCCGTCAGACGTCGTTTCGGACAGAGGTCCGCAATTCACGTCTCAATTTTGGAGGGAGTTTTGCCGTTTGATTGGGGCTTCCGTCAGTCTCTCTTCCGGCTTTCACCCCCAGTCTAACGGTCAAGCAGAACGGGCCAATCAGACTATTGGTCGCATCTTACGCAGTCTTTCTTTTCGCAACCCTGCGTCTTGGTCAGAACAGCTCCCCTGGGCAGAATACGCCCACAACTCGCTTCCTTCGTCTGCGACCGGGCTATCTCCTTTTCAGAGTAGCCTCGGGTACCAGCCTCCGCTGTTCTCATCTCAGTTCGCCGAGTCCAGCGTCCCCTCCGCTCAGGCTTTTGTCCAACGTTGCGAGCGCACCTGGAAGAGGGTCAGGTCTGCACTTTGCCGTTATAGGGCGCAGACTGTGAGGGCTGCTAATAAGCGTAGAACTAAGAGTCCTAGATATTGTCGCGGTCAGAGAGTTTGGCTCTCCACTCAGAACCTTCCCCTTAAGACCACTTCTCGCAAGTTGACCCCGCGGTTCATTGGTCCGTTCCGTATTTCTCAGGTCATTAATCCTGTCGCAGTTCGACTTCTTCTTCCGCGATACCTTCGTCGCGTCCACCCGGTCTTCCATGTCTCCTGTATCAAGCCCGTTCTTCGCGCCCCCGCTCGTCTTCCCCCCCCCCCCCCCATCCTTGTCGAGGGCGCACCCATCTACAGGGTCCTTAGGATTTTGGACATGCGTCCTCGGGGCCGTGGTCATCAGTACCTAGTAGATTGGGAGGGGTACGGTCCTGAGGAGAGGAGTTGGGTTCCCTCTCGGGACGTGCTGGACCGTGCGCTGATCGATGATTTCCTCCGTTGCCGCCAGGTTTCCTCCTCGAGTGCGCCAGGAGGCGCTCGGTGAGTGGGGGGGTACTGTCATGTACTGTCATGTTGTGTCTTGTTTCTGTCCTTTCCCTTCACCCTGTCTCCCTCTGCTGGTCGTTGTTAGGTTACCTTTTCTCCCCCTCTTTTCCCCAGCTGTGCCTTGTCTCCTCCTAACTACCTCGTCACCCCTTTTCCCACCTGTTCCCTTTTTCCCTCTGATTAGGTCTCTATATCTCTCTCTGTTCCTGCTCCTGTCCTTGTCGGATTCTTGTTTGTGTTGTTCATGCCTGAACCAGACTATCGTCATGTTTGCTGCAACCTTGTCCTGTCCTGTCGGAACCTGCCGGTCCATCTGAGCCTACGTTTTGTTTTGTTATTAAAGAAGCTCTGTTTACGTTAATTCGCTTTTGGGTCCTCATTCACGCACCGTAACACACATTAGTTTAGTAGATTCAGGATATCTTCAACTCATTAGTTTAGTAGGTTCAGGATATCTTCAACTCATTAGTTTAGTAGATTCAGGATACCTTCAACTCATTAGTTTAGTAGATTCAGGATATCTTCAACTCATTAGTTTAGTAGATTCAGGATATCTTCAAAGCAGTCTGGTATTGTATAAACACTGCAGCCAGTCTTTGTTCACAGTCCTGATGGGGAGGCAGATAGAGCCTTATGGACCCTGATGAAAAGTAGTGCACTATATAGGGCATAAGGTGCCATTTGGGCCCTGATCTAAAGTAGTACACTATATAGGGAATAGTGTTCTATTTGGGAGGCAGCCTATCTACTGCTCTCTCAGTTGACCAACAACTTGCTTTAGGCCAAGCAGAAAAACCCTGAGACGCCTGCTAATACAAACACTGATTGCTTCATTATCAGGGATACGCACCCCCAGGAAACCCTGCTTCTCTGAGTCCATGTCGTCTATACATGATCTACCCCCCCCCCCCCCCAAACCAATATCCACGTGATGAGTTCAGTTATTTTGTGGAATCCAACCCCATCAAAGTTGCCCATCCCTGGTGTTGACCTACAGTGCCTTGCAAAAGTGTTCATCCCCCTTGGTGTTTTTCCTATTTTGTTGTATTACAACCTGTAATTTAAATAGATGTTTTATTTGGATTTAATGTAATGGACAGACAAAAAATTGGTGAAGTGAACTAGAAAAAATAACCTGTTTAAAAAATTTAATTAAATTAAAAAAACTGAAAATTGGTGCGTGTATATGTATTCACCCCCTTTGCTATGAAGCCCCTAAATAAGATCTGGTGCAACCAATTACCTTCAGAACTCACATAATTAGTTAAATAAAGTCCACCTGTGTGAAATCAAAGTGTCACATGACTTGTAAATATACATCCTGTTCTGAAAGTCCCCAGAGTCTGCAACACCACTAAGCAAGGGGCACCACCAAGCAAACGGCACCATGAAGACCAAGGAGCTCTCCAAACAGGTCAGGGACAAAGTTGTGGAGAAGTACAGACCACGGTTGGGTTATAAAAAAAATATCAGAAACTTTGAACATCCCACGGAGCACCGTTAAATCCATTATTCTAAAATGGAAAGATTGTGTCACCACAACAAACCTTACCACGAGAGGACCACCCACCAAGACTCACGGACCAGGCAAAGAGGGAATTAATTAGAGAGGCAACAAAGAGACCAAAGATAATACTGAAGGAGCTGCAAAGCTCCACAGCGGAGATTGTAATATCTGTCCATAAGATAAAAAATAAAAAAAATAAGCTTAAAGAAGAAAATAAGAAAACACGTTTGGTGTTCGCCAAAAGGCATGTGGGAGACACCCCAGACATATGGAAGAAGGTACTCTGGTCAGATGAGACAAAAATGTAGCTTTTTGGCCATCAAGGAAAATGCTATTTCTGGTGCAAACCCAACACCTCTCATCTCCTCGAGAATACCATCCCCACAGTGAAGCATTGTGGTGGTAGCATCATGCTGTGGGGATGTTTTTCATCGGCAGGAACTGGGAAACTGGTCAGAATTGAAGGAATGATGGATGGTGCTAAATACAGGGAAATTCTTAAGGGAAACCTGTTTCAGTCTTTCAGCGATTTGAGACTGAGACGGAGGTTCACCTTCCAGCAGGACAATGACCCTAAGCATACTGCTAAAGCAACACTCGAATGATTTAAGGGGAGGGGAAACATTTAAATGTCTTGGAATGGCCTAGTCAAAGCTCAGACCTCAATCCAATTGAGAATCTGTGGTACTTAAAGTGATTGCTGTACACCAGCGGAACCCATCCAACTTGATGGAGCTGAAACAGTTTTGACTTGAAGAATGCGTGGGGCGGCAGGGTAGCCTAGTGGTTAGAGCGTTGGACTAGTAACTGGAAGGTTGCAAGTTCAAACCCCCGAGCTGACAAGGTACAAATCTGTCGTTCTGCCCCTGAACAGGCAGTTAACCTGTTCGTTCCTAGGCCGTCATTGAAAATAAGAATTTGTTCTTAACTGACTTGCCTAGTAAAATAAAGGTAAAATTAAAAAAAATGGGCAAAAATCCCAGTGACTAGATGTGCCAAGCTTATAGAGACATACCCCAAGAGACTTGCAGCTGTAATTGTTGCAAAAGTTGGCTCTACAAAGTATTGACTTTGAGGGGGTGAATAATTATGCACACTCAAGTTTTTAGTTTTCTAGTGTTATTTCTTGTTTGTTCCAACAAAATAGGGAAAATAGGGAAAATTCCAAGGGTGGTAAATACTTTCACAAGCCTCTGTAATATGTTTCCCTGTTTACGCCCCTGATTAACTCTCTGTGTGTGTGTTCTCTCTGCAGCCCATTCGTGTAAGCAGCCCAAGTCCCCTCCCAATGCAGACGTGGTTGGAATGGAGCTGGCTCCGTATGGCTACACCCTGCTCTACTCCTGCCAGCCTGGCTTCATCCTGTCTGGGGGGTCAGAACACAGGGTCTGCAGGTCTGATGGAAGCTGGACCGGTAAGGTCCCCATCTGCAGAGGTAAGGAAATGAAGTCTATCTGGTTTTATACTATGATAGTGATATATGTTTCCAACACAACTTGACAGTTACTGAGATACAATGGCAATGATGAGAAGATACAATAGATATCTAAATGTGAAAAATAAGTACTGTAGAAAGCTGGTTATGGCTGGACAGAAGTACTGTAGAAAGCTGGTTATGGCTGGACAGAAGTACTGTAGAAAGCTGGTTATGGCTGGACAAAAGTACTGTAGAACGCTGGTTATGGCTGGAACAGAAGTACTGTAGAAAGCTGGTTATGACTGGAACAGAAATACTGTAGAAAGCTGGTTATGACTGGACAGAAGTACTGTAGAAAGCTGGTTATGGTTGTAACAGAAGTACTGTAGAAAGCTGGTTATGACTGGACAGAAGCACTGTAGAAAGCTGGTTATGGTTGTAACAGAAGTACTGTAGAAAGCTGGTTATGACTGGACAGAAGCACTGTAGAAAGCTGGTTATGACTGGACAGAAGTACTACAGAAAGCTGGTTATGACTGGACAGAAGTACTACAGAAAGCTGGTTATGACTGGAACAACAGCTGAGTACTCAGGTTGAAACAGCAGCTGGATGGTCCAGGTCACAGACATCTCACCTCCCTGCTTATTCTCTGACCATGACTTTGATTGTTCTGTGGTGATAGACTGGTGACAGACTGTCAAAAGGACTAAGCTGGTAGGACTTGGTTTTGAGAGTAGACATTGATATACATTTGATCTGAAACAACTTCAAGGTGATGGTTATGGCAGAACTGAGGGTCCAAAAACACAATGTGAAAAAGCTCACGCAACTTTTAAAAAGACTGGCGGTTGATCGTTTTCTTTCCAAGTGGGTGGTTTTTACATTCTGTTGTTTTTGATACTCAGTTGCTACTTCCTGCCGTCAGCAGCAACGGGAAGAATCTCTTCCTGCCATAAACAGCACCTGGAAAGACTCTCTTCCTGCCATAAACAGCACCTGGAAGAATCTCTTCCTGCCATAAACAGCACCTGGAAAGACTCTCTTCCTGCCATAAACAGCACCTGAAAGAAACTCTTCCTGCCATAAACAGCACCTGAAAGAATCTCTTTCTGCCATAACCAGCACCTGGAAGAATCTCTTCCTGCCATAAACAGCACCTGAAAGAATCTCTTCCTGCCATAAACAGCACCTGAAAAGAATCTCTTCCTGCCATAAACAGCACCTGGAAAGAATCTCTTCCTGCCATAAACAGCACCTGGAGGACTCTCTTCCTGCCATAAACAGCACCTGGAAAGAATCTCTTCCTGCCATAAACAGCACCTGGAAACAATCTCTTCCTGCCATAAACAGCACCTGGAAAGACTCTCTTCCTGCCATAAACAGCACCTGGAAAGAATCTCTTCCTGCCATAAACAGCACCTGGAAGAATCTCTTCCTGCCATAAACAGCACCTGGAAAGAATCTCTTCCTGCCATAAACAGCACCTGGAAAGAATCTCTTCCTGCCATAAACAGCACCTAGAAGAATCTCTTCCTGCCATAAACAGCACCTAGAAGAATCTCTTCCTGCCATAAACAGCACCTGGAAGAATCTCTTCCTGCCATAAACAGCACCTGGAAAGAATCTCTTCCTGCCATAAACAGCACCTGGAAGAAGCGTCTACATATTTTCCGCGGTGCCGTTGTATCTCAGTAACTGTCATGTTGTGTTGCGTTAGAAACTCTATTCTCTGAGAGCTGATGTAAAATGTGCACCCACACACACACACACACACACACACACACACACAGTATGTATCTTCCTTGCAGGCTCAGCAACATTAAGGAGAGTTACTGTGTTAGCAACACAGTCATGAAAGTGTTTATTTTTGATAACATCCCGAGGGTGTTACTGCTGTGCTCTAAAACAGCGCCGATTTGTGAGATACATAATTCTATGTTTCTTTCCAGTGGGCTCCAAACAGACGGAGAAACCTACCACAACCTTACAGGGAACGCCAAGCCCCAACATACACGGTAAGAAGAATACAGTAACTTTACATGGTAAGAAGAATACAGTAACTTTACATGATAAGAATAATACAGTACAATTACATGGTAAGAAGAATACAGTAACTTTGCATGGTAAGAAGAATACAGTAACTTTACATGAGAAGAAGAATACAGTAACTTTACATGATAAGAAGAATACAGTAACTTTACATGATAAGAATAATACAGTACAATTACATGGTAAGAAGAATACAGTAACTTTACATGGTAAGAATAATACAGTACAATTACATGGTAAGAAGAATACAGTAACTTTACATGATAAGAATAATACAGTACAATTACATGGTAAGAAGAATACAGTAACTTTACATGATAAGAAGAATACAGTAACTTTACATGATAAGAATAATACAGTACAATTACATGGTAAGAAGAATACAGTAACTTTACATGGTAAGAAGAATACAGTAACTTTACATGAGAAGAAGAATACAGTAACTTTACATGAGAAGAAGAATACAGTAACTTTACATGATAAGAAGAATACAGTAACTTTACATGATAAGAATAATACAGTACAATTACATGGTAAGAAGAATACAGTAACTTTACATGGTAAGAAGAATACAGTACAATTACATGGTAAGAAGAATACAGTAACTTTACATGAGAAGAAGAATACAGTAACTTTACATGATAAGAAGAATACAGTAACTTTACATGATAAGAATAATACAGTAACTTTACATGGTAAGAAGAATGCAGTAACTTTACATGGTAAGAAGAATGCAGTAAATTTACATGGTAAGAAGAATACAGTAACTTTACATGATAAGAATAATACAGTAACTTTACATGGTAAGAAGAATGCAGTAAATTTACATGGTAAGAAGAATGCAGTAAATTTACATGGTAAGAAGAATGCAGTAAATTTACATGGTAAGAAGAATGCAGTAACTTTACATGGTAAGAAGAATACAGTAAATTTACATGGTAAGAAGAATACAGTAACTTTACATGAGAAGAAGAATACAGTACATTTACATGATAAGAAGAATACAGTAAATTTACAAAGGGTATTGTTCCATATCCACTGATGGTAGTTATCCATACTGAGTGGATAAAACATGAAGAACACCTGCTCTTTCCATGACATAGAAATGGAAGGGGAAAAACAACAACAAATGAAATAAATAAATCCTAACGTTTTATATGGCTCTACATAATGAATGATCTGTATCGCTGAGGTCTTTATAACGTCCTGTATTCCAGTCCCTGATGACGTCTTCGCCCCTGATTTCATCTGGAGAGGCTCCTATGATTATAAGAGTCAGAAACAACCGATGACTTTGACAGTCACTCATTTTAATAGCAGCACGGGGATAGTGAACGCGACGCTAAACGACAGCAACGCGGAATTCCTGCTCTCTGGTAAGTCCGTTTATCATGTCACCTTTTTCTGATTTTAGTTGTTGTTGTTGTTGTTGTTGTTGTTGTTGTTGTTGTTGTTGTTGTTGTTGTTGTTGTTGTTGTTGTTGTTGTTGTTGTTGTTGTTGTTGTTGTTGTTACATGCATGTTGTAACTTTTACTGGCATATTCCTCAGTTTACTGGCAGAAATCTAATTGGTTGAAAAGAGGTCTATTGTAATTTGTGCTGACTCCTCTCCCCTTCCCTCTCCTTCTCCCCTTCCCTCCCCTTCCCTTCCCTTCCCTCCCCCTCCCTTCCCTCCCCTTCCCTTCCCTTCCCTTCCCTTCCCTCCTCTCCTCTCCTATCCCCTCCCCTTCCCTTCCCTCTCTTATCCCCTCCCCTTCCCTTCCCTCTCCCCTCCTATCATCTCTCCTCCTCTCCTCTCCTCTCCTCTCCTTGCCTCTCCCCCCTCTCCTCTCATCTCTCCTCTTCCCCTCCTCTCCTATCCCTTCCCTCTGCCCATCTCTCCTCCCCTCCTCTCTCCTCTCCTCTCTCCTCTCCTCCCCTTCCCTCTCCCCTCCTCTCCACTCATCTCTCCTCCCCTTCCCTCTCCTCTCCTCTCCTCTAGGAGTGTATAAGAACCGCGAGGCCAGGTTAATGCTCCTGCTGTACCACATGAAAGCCCTGGCCCACAGCACGTATAGCCGGGTTACCGAGGAGACCTGGGCTATGGATGGTTTTGTAAGTACCCTGGGATACCCTAGAGTCAGGTATACTGGGGAGGCTGTCGACTGTAGTATAACTGTGGAAGACCTTCAGTGTGTTACTTTTCTAACACAGGAGTCTCTGTTTTCACTATGGTAACGTTTACAAAAACAATTGATTCAACAAATCTGATGTTGCAAATTGTTTATATGATTCAACTCTCTGTGATGTATTGAACAGTTCGTATATTGACTGTTTATATGATTCAACTCTCTGTGATGTATTGAACAGTTCGTATATTGACTGTTTATGTGATTCAACTCTCTGTGATGTATTGAACAGTTCGTATACTGACTGTTTATATGATTCAACTCTCTGTGATGTATTGAACAGTTCGTATACTGACTGTTTATATGATTCAACTCTCTGTGATGTATTGAACAGTTCGTATATTGACTGTTTATATGATTCAACTCTCTGTGATGTATTGAACAGTTCGTATACTGACTGTTTATATGATTCAACTCTCTGTGATGTATTGAACAGTTCGTATACTGACTGTTTATATGATTCAACTCTCTGTGATGTATTGAACAGTTCGTATATTGACTGTTTATATGATTCAACTCTCTGTGATGTATTGAACAGTTCGTATATTGACTATGTTTAGTGCCTCTCTTGGCTTCCGTAACTTTGCTTCTTTGACTATATGTTAAACATCCAGAAGAACTGCCTGTCGAATTGGAATATAAACCAATTTCTCTACAGTACTGAGAATTTTAAAGGACAGTAACATGGTAGGACTGTACGGCAGACAGACAGCAACATGGTAGGACTGTACGGCAGACAGACAGACAGTAACATGGTAGGACTGTACAGCAGACAGACAGCAACATGGTAGGACTGTACGGCAGACAGACAGACAGTAACATGGTAGTACTGAATGGCAGACAGACAGTAACATGGTAGGACTGTGTGGCAGACAGACAGTAACATGGTAGGACTGAACGGCAGACAGACAGTAACATGGTAGGACTGCACGGCAGACAGACAGTAACATGGTAGGACTGTACAGCAGACAGACAGTAACATGGTAGTACTGAACGGCAGACAGACAGTAACATGGTAGTACTGTACGGCAGACAGACAGGCAGTAACATGGTAGTACTGAACGGCAGACAGACAAACAGTAACATGGTAGGACTGTACGGCAGACAGACAGACAGTAACATGGTAGGACTGTACGGCAGACAGACAGTAACATGGTAGGACTGTACGGCAGACAGACAGACAGTAACATGGTAGTACTGAATGGCAGACAGACAGTAACATGGTAGGACTGTGTGGCAGACAGACAGTAACATGGTAGGACTGAACGGCAGACAGACAGTAAACTGGTAGGACTGCACGGCAGACAGACAGTAACATGGTAGGACTGTACAGCAGACAGACAGTAACATGGTAGTACTGAACGGCAGACAGACAGTAACATGGTGGTACTGAACGGCAGACAGACTGACAGTAACATGGTAGGACTGAACGGCAGACAGTAACATGGTAGGACTGTACGGCAGACAGACAGTAACATGGCAGGACTGTACGGCAGACAGACAGTAAAATGGTAGGACTGCACGGCAGACAGACGGACAGTAACATGGTAGGACTGTGTGGCAGACAGACAGTAACATGGTAGGTCTGTGTGGCAGACAGACAGTAACATGGCAGGACTGTACCGCAGACAGACATTAACATGGTAGGACTGTACGACAGACAGACAGTAACATGGTAGGACTGTGTGGCAGACAGACCGCTAATAAGGAGTTATTGACAGAAGACATCAGTAACTCAGTCATTTCAACGAGATGGGTTTTACATGTCTGAACAACGTAGAAGTTCACTGTTTTTCTTTTATCTCCTGTGAAAGGTCTCAGCTGAACCTGACGGGGGCAGTTATGTATTCCAAGGCTTCATCCAGGGGAAAGACTATGGACAGTTCGGGCTACAGAGACTAGGTAGGTAGGATTTAGAACAAGGCTTCATACAGGGGAAAGACTATGGACAGTTCGGGCTGCAGAGACTAGGTAGGTAGGATTTAGAACTACTCAATCTTATCACAACAATTACACATTTGACAATTGTAACCACCAACATTGTGTCGTCCTCCTCTTCCTGTTCCTCCTGTTCGTCCTCCTCCTCCTCTTCCAATTCATCTTCCTCTTCCTCCCCCTTCTCTTCCAATTCTTCTTCTTCTTCCTCTTCCTCCTCTTCCTCCTCCACTTCCTCCTCTTCTTCTTCCTCCTCCTACCCTCCTCCTCCTCTTCCTCTTCTTCATCTTCGTCTTCCTCCTCCTCTTCCTCTTCCTCATCCTCTTCCTCCTCCTCCTCTTCCTCCTCCTCCTCTTCCTCCTCCTTCTCCTCCTCTTCCTCCTCCTCCTCTTCCTCTTCCTCATCCTCCTCCTCCTCTTCCTTCTCTTCCTCATCCTCCTCCTCTTCCTCTTCCTCCTCCTCCTCTTCCTCCTCCTCCTCCTCCTCTTCCTCCTCCTCCTCCTCTTCCTCTTCTTCATCTTCCTCTTCCTCATCCTCATCCTCCTCTTCCTCTTCTTCCTCTTCCTCCTCTTCCTCCTCCTCCTCCTCATCCTCTTCCTCCTCATCCTCTTCCTCCTCATCCTCTTCCTCATCCGCCTCTTCTTCCTCTTCCTCATCCTCTTCCTCCTCCTCCTCTTCCTCATTCTCCTCCTACTCCTCCTCTTCCTCTTCTTCATCCTTTTCTTCCTCTTCCTCCTCCTCCTCTTCCTCTTCTTCCTCATCTTCCTCATCCTCATCCTCCTCTTCCTCCTCCTCTTCCTCCTTATCATCCTCCTCCTCATCATCTTCCTCCTCCTCTTCTTCCTCCTCCTCCTCTTCCTCTTCTTCCTCCTCATCCTCTTCCTCCTCTTCTTCCTCCTCATCCTCCTCTTCCTCCTCCTCTTCCTCCTTATCATCCTCCTCCTCATCTTCCTCCTCCTCTTCTTCCTCCTCCTCCTCTTCCTCTTCTTCCTCCTCCTCCTCTTCCTCCTCTTCTTCCTCCTCATCCTCTTCCTCCTCCTCTTCTTCCTCCTCATCCTCTTCCTCCTCTTCCTCCTCCTCTTCTTCATCCTCCTCTTCTTCATCCTCCTCTTCTTCATCCTCCTCCTCTTCCTCCTCCTCCTCCTCCTCATCCTGCTCCTCCTCTTCCTCATCCTGCTCCTCCTCTTCCTCCTCCTCCTCCTCTTCCTCCTCCTCTTCCTCCTTATCATCCTCCTCCTCTTCCTCCTGCTCCTCCTCTTCCTCCTCCTCCTCCTCCTCCTCCTCTTCCTCCTCCTCCTCCTCTTCCTCCTCCTCTTCCTCCTTATCATCCTCCTCTTCCTCCTCATCCTGCTCCTCCTCTTCCTCCTCCTCCTCCTCCTGCTCCTGGTTTGTTCCCCATGTAGGTATGAAGGTGAGAGAGATGAACATCACCACTGCAGGTCCTCCTCATGTCTCCAACAGCAGCTCTATGGTCATAGCCATCCTGGTACCTTTCTTTGGCCTCGTGTTGGCAGGCCTGGGATTCTATCTCTACAAACAACGGTACGTAGCTTCGGCAACGGTACGTAGCTTCGGCAACGGTACGTAGCTTCGGCAACGGTACGTAGCTTCGGTAACCCAATAGTAATAATACATGCCACACCAGAGGCTTCTCTCCCACGCCACACAGTGCAGTGAGTGTACAGGAAGCCACACAGTGCAGTGAGTGTACAGGAAGCCACACAGTGCAGTGAGTGTACAGGAAGCCACACAGTGCAGTGAGTGTACAGGAAGCCACACAGTGCAGTGAGTGTACAGGAAGCCACACGGTGCAGTGAGTGTACAGGAAGCCACACAGTGCAGTGAGTGTACAGGAAGCCACACAGTGCAGTGAGTGTACAGGAAGCCACACAGGACCACGTCTTGTTAATATTGGTTTGGTTGTGTGAATAGAAGTGGAACATATTTCAAGTTTTCACCGTTCGTAGAGAAGTTCTTGACATTTGAGAAGTGGTTGACGCTTTAAAACAGAAGCTGTACAGTAGATTGATGATGTAGTATTGTCTCATTGACAGATGTGTGTGTGTGTGTGTGTACTGTGTCTACTCTATATTGTAGGAAAACAGATCAGACCCAGTACACCGGCTGTTCAGTCCACGAGAACAACAACGGCCAGGCGACGTATGAGAACCCCATGTACGACACCAACACCAAGTCTGCGGAGGGGAAAGTGGTTCGCTTCGACCCCAACCTCAACACCGTATGCACTGTGGTTTGAAGATGTGTGTGTGTGTGCCAAACGCACCGGGGTTTGACGATGCTTTTGCCGAACAGGAAAGCTTGTTCAGAAATGCAGCACTGGTTTGATGCAACACTGCACCGTGGTTTATTGATGCTGTCTGACGAACGGAATTCCCCGAGAGTTCTTTTGGTTTAAAAAAAAAAATGGATATCTTGTCTTTTATAATATCTCTCTGCAACGAGTTTCTGAAGACGGCACAGCACAGCCTCGGGAAACAGGAAGGCAAAGCACACCTTCAGGAACAAGAGTTGTGCGTGTTGTGGATGATGGACGGGGTGAGTCAGCAAGCAGAATGAGACGGTCCTCTTTTTAAAATACATCTTCACCTGATTGGGTGAAGTTAATCCTACCTGCGCTCTGAGAGTGATGCTATGTGAATAATCCCGTTCCCGACATGTTGGTACACAAGAGTCGTTTGCGCTCCAGTCAACGCAAACAATGGAGCGTCGTTAAGGCAACAGTCAACGCAAACAATGGAGCATCGTTAAGGCAACCAAATGGAACCCTAGTCTTTTCCGGATGGAAGTTATCAGAGCTGGGTTCAAAAACTATTCAAATTCCTTTAGCCTTTGCTCTAGTCTGCCCCAGAGTGGTGGAGGGGGTTTGTCCTTTTGCGATTATTCTATTTGGTTCAATTGCGACAAGTAAAGCTCAATAAAGCCCAAATACTGTAAAATATTTTAAATGATATCGATCGATTGATTTGATGTTATAGGACATATTTAAAATACATATAGAGTTGACTCATTCGTCTGATCACAACAATACAATACAAATGTATCAACTCTTACTTGAACCCAGGTCTGTCTGCTAGTTCTCCCCCCCCCCCCCCCAGTAGTCGTAGTAGTAGTAGTATACATCCACTCTCTCTGCATGGCTCGGTTTAATTCCCCTGGATCTGATTTAAGAACGTGTCTCAGACTTAAGGCCTCAATCAGATCAAGCATTATCCGGCGATACCAGACAGCCACGTAGCTGATGTTCTAGCGATGTCGGAGGTTGGAGCTGTCAAATCGCAGAGCAGTTGCTCTCGTGATCATTGTCCTCGAAGCTACACCCCCCCCCCCCCCCCTCCACTCGCGTTAGAAATTCTGACCTTGAAAGTGTAGGTTATTTTGAAAATTATAAAAAATCATCAAAAACTAATAAATAATGACGATTTCGATCAGCCTTTATCGAGGTGTAGATTATATCTCACATGTCAGTGTTCAAACTTGTAAACAAGACTGATTTGGATTTCTCTTAATGAGACTCTGTGCAGCCAATGACAAGGTGTACTGCCGGGAGCCGCTTGTGGATCTGACAGCTCCAAAGCAGTTCCACCTCCGTCACGTCAGAACATCAGCTCCGCGGATGTTGGCTAAAGCGAATCTAATTTGATCCATAAAAGTTCCTCTCAGCGTGAGTCGATCAAAGTGATCTGCTGTCTCGTTCTTTACCCACACTGTGTGATGTCAGACAGAGAGAGAGAGACAGGGAAACCTCGTTCTTTACCCACACTGTGTGATGTCAGAGAGAGAGAGAGAGACAGGGAAACCTCGTTCTTTACCCACACTGTGTGATGAGAGAGAGAGACAGGGAAACCTCGTTCTTTACCCACACTGTGTGATGTCAGACAGAGAGAGAGAGACAGGGAAACCTCGTTCTTTACCCACACTGTGTGATGTCAGAGAGAGAGAGAGACAGGGAAACAACGTTCCTTACCCACACTGTGTGATGTCAGAGAGAGAGAGAGAGAGACAGGGAAACCACGTTCTTTACCCACACTGTGTGATGTCAGAGAGAGAGAGAGAGACAGGGAAACCACGTTCTTTACCCACACTGTGTGATGTCAGAGAGAGAGAGAGAGACAGGGAAACCTCGTTCTTTACCCACACTGTGTGATGTCAGAGAGAGAGAGAGAGACAGGGAAACCTCGTTCCTTACCCACACTGTGTGATGTCAGAGAGAGAGAGAGAGAGACAGGGAAACCACGTTCTTTACCCACACTGTGTGATGTCAGAGAGAGAGAGAGAGACAGGGAAACCACGTTCTTTACCCACACTGTGTGATGTCAGAGAGAGAGAGAGAGACAGGGAAACCTCGTTCTTTACCCACACTGTGTGATGTCAGAGAGAGAGAGAGAGACAGGGAAACCTCGTTCCTTACCCACACTGTGTGATGTCAGAGAGAGAGAGAGAGAGACAGGGAAACCTCGTTCTTTACCCACACTGTGTGATGTCAGAGAGAGAGAGAGAGAGAGACAGGGAAACAACGTTCTTTACCCACACTGTGTGATGTCAGAGAGAGAGACAGGGAAACCTCGTTCCTTACCCACACTGTGTGATGTCAGAGAGAGAGAGAGAGAGACAGGGAAACCTCGTTCTTTACCCACACTGTGTGATGTCAGAGAGAGAGAGAGAGAGACAGGGAAACCTCGTTCCTTACCCACACTGTGTGATGTCAGAGAGAGAGAGAGAGAGAGAGACAGGGAAACAACGTTCTTTACCCACACTGTGTGATGTCAGAGAGAGAGAGAGAGACAGGGAAACCTCGTTCTTTACCCACACTGTGTGATGTCAGAGAGAGAGAGAGAGAGACGGGGAAACCAGAAAGGCTGTCTCGCTCTTTGAATACTGTCAGTGTATATAATATCAATGTACTGGATGCACTCTCAACACCAATGATACTTAAGATTGGATGTGTCATGTGTCTACCTTGACTGAGAACTGAAGGACTTGTGTGTTTACCCTGACTGAGAGCTGAAGGACTTATGTGTTTACCCTGACTGAGAGCTGAAGGATGTGTCATGTGTTTACCCTGACTGAGAGCTGAAGGACTTATGTGTTTACCCTGACTGAGAACTGAAGGACTTATGTGTTTACCCTGACCGAGAACTGAAGGATGTGTCATGTGTTTACCCTGACTGAGAACTGAAGGACTTATGTGTCTACCCTGACTGGGAGCTGAAGGATGTATCATGTGTTTACCCTGACTGGGAGCTGAAGGATGTATCATGTGTTTACCCTGACTGGGAGCTGAAGGATGTATCATGTGTCTACCCTGACTGAGAACTGAAGGACTTATGTGTTTACCCTGACTGAGAACTGAAGGACTTATGTGTTTACCCTGACTGGGAGCTGAAGGACTTATGTGTCTACTGAGATCTGAAGGACTTATGTGTCTACCCTGACTGAGAACTGAAGGACTTATGTGTCTACCCTGACTGGGAGCTGAAGGATGTATAATGTGTTTACCCTGACTGAGAACTGAAGGACTTATTTGTTTACCCTGACTGAGAACTGAAGGACTTATGTGTTTACCCTGACTGGGAGCTGAAGGATGTATCATGTGTTTACCCTGACTGAGAACTGAAGGACTTATTTGTTTACCCTGACTGAGAACTGAAGGACTTATGTGTTTACCCTGACTGGGAGCTGAAGGATGTATAATGTGTTTACCCTGACTGGGAGCTGAAGGACTTATGTGTTTACCCTGACTGGGAGCTGAAGGATGTATAATGTGTTTACCCTGACTGAGAACTGAAGGACTTATGTGTCTACCCTGACTGAGAACTGAAGGATGTATCATGTGTTTACCCTGACTGAGAACTGAAGGATGTATCATGTGTTTACCCTGACTGAGAACTGAAGGATGTATAATGTGTTTACCCTGACTGAGAACTGAAGGACTTATGTGTTTACCCTGACTGGGAGCTGAAGGACTTATGTGTTTACCCTGACTGGGAGCTGAAGGATGTATCATGTGTTTACCCTGACTGGGAGCTGAAGGATGTATCATGTGTTTACCCTGACTGGGAGCTGAAGGATGTATCATGTGTCTACCCTGACTGAGAACTGAAGGACTTATGTGTTTACCCTGACTGAGAACTGAAGGACTTATGTGTTTACCCTGACTGGGAGCTGAAGGACTTATGTGTCTACTGAGATCTGAAGGACTTATGTGTCTACCCTGACTGAGAACTGAAGGACTTATGTGTCTACCCTGACTGAGAATTTAAGGAGAAATGTTATCATCAAAGTACAGTATTTTCTTTGTGTGATGGAGAGAACATGAATATCCTTTTTTCTGAGTTGAGTTATTTTGTTTTGGAGGATGGGGGGGAGGGGGTTGAGATAGGTGTGTATCCTCTAGCCAATGAGTCTGAGAGAGTTATTACACATACTGTAGATGTTGCTCTGTGTCTGTCCCATGGATGTTGACTGGAATAAATGGGTGCTTGTTTTTCCTGTAACAGTACAGTCTTAGAATGAAAATGCTCCATAGGGCTTCTTCAGCTGTTCTTCTACATGAAAACCCCCCCAAAAAATTACCCAGAAGGCTTCTGCACTGGGTTCTCCTACGGGGACAGCCAAAGAACCCTTCTGTAATTCTAGATTGCAACTTTTTTTTTTATCTTTAAGAGTCTAGGATCATCGGCCTCCATTCACATTCCTGTATATATATATATTTTGCAGCCGTTTGAAATCGGTTGCCATTGTCGTCAATATCTCGTCGTTTTACGTGCCTGTTTCGTGCATTACCGGAATAAGGAACATTGTAAAATCATTAAATAAATCCTGACAGTGCCTTGTCAAGTATTGTATAGGCATAGTGTTAAAGAAACCAGAATTATAATTTCATCAGTAACACACCAGTGTGTGGAGGGGGGTTGATTTAGAATGTTTCCCAAATGGCACCCTAATCCCTACATAGTGCCCTACTTTTGCCCAGAACTCTGTGGGGCCCTGTTCAGAAGTAGTGCACTACGTAGGGAAATAGGGTGCCACACTGGGACGTTGATGTACTGTATTTTCTGTCGGCCTTCCTCATGTTGAAGAGACGTGCTGAACGCAGCTCGTACTCGTGCATGTCTGCCAAAGAGGATCACGTCGTAGTATCGCCTCGCTGCTGTAGATGCCATGTGTCTCTTATCTTGTCATTACACTAACATTTGGTTGTTGTTGTTGTTGTTTTTTTTTGTACATTTATACAGTTTTGATACTTGATGGCATTCTCTTTGGCAAATGTCTTTTGTTTTATCAATATGTCATATCACAATCTCACATTTCTTATTGACAACAATGGAAAAAAAAACATCTGGTCTATGTTGAAACTTTTGTCTTAAAGTCGAAGACTTCAAACAAGTTTAGAATGCAATTCAGTGTACAAATTGGTAACTAGTTTTAAAAGGCAATTCACTGTACAAATCAGTAGCTAGTTTAGAATGCAATTCACTGTACAAATCAGTAGCTAGTTTAGAATGCAATTCACTGTATAAAGCAGAAGTTCTCCTAATAAAAATCAAATTCAGAGCCAATGTAGATGTATATATATATATTCAAACCTTTCGTAAAGAGATTATATTTTTATGCAATTGAAGCATTTGTAAGTTATTAAATATGTTGTGTACATTTTCATATGTAAATGTCATGTAAGATTTTAAAAAACAAACAAAAATGTTTTGTATTTTTTTCTTTATTTCCAGTGTATAAATCGTTAATTTATATATAAAAAAATGTCAACTATAAAGCTTTGTCATTGCCATTTTGTTTGTAAGGACATGTATTGGGGTGGTGGATAAACATAGTATTTTTTGCAATTGTCTGTCAACAGATACTCTCAAAATTTGGCACCTTGATCTGTTTTTGTAAAACCATTTCAGCAAACCCATACAAAAGCTGTTGCATAACATCCTAGCAATTTGCTTTTCTGTTTAGTCTAGCAGTTAGCCTCTTGTTTAGACTAGCAGTTAGCTTCTGTTTAGACTAGCAGTTAGCTTCTGTTTAGTCTAGAAGTTCGCTTCTGTTTAGTCTAGCAGTTAGCCTCTTGTTTAGACTAGCAGTTAGCTTCTGTTTAGACTAGCAGTTAGCTTCTGTTTAGTCTATCAGTTTGTTTCTGTTTAGTCTAGCAGTTAGCTTCTCTGTTTAGTCTAGCAGTTCGCTTCTGTTTAGACTAGCAGTTAGCTTCTGTTTAGACTAGCAGTTAGCTTCTGTTTAGACTAGCAGTTAGCTTCTGTTTAGTCTCGCAGTTAGCATCTGTTTAGACTAGCAGTTAGCTTCTGTTTAGACTAGCAGTTAGCTTCTGTTTAGACTAGCAGTTAGTTTATGTTTAGTCTAGCAGGTACCTTTTCTGTTTAGACTATCAGGTAGCTTTTCTGTTTAGTCTAGCAGGTAGCATTTCTAAAAGAGAGGTAGAAGACGAACAGAACGGTACCCAGGCTGACAGAGAGGTAGGAGACAAACAGACTGGTACCCAGGCTAACTGAGAGGTAGGAGACAAACATACTGTTACCCAGAGTAACAGAGAGGTAGGAGACAAACTAGTACCCAGGCTAACAGAGAGGTAGGAGACAGACTAGTACCCAGGCTAACAGAGAGGTAGGAGACAGACTAGTACCCAGGCTAACAGAGAGGTAGGAGACAGACTAGTACCCAGGCTAACAGATAGGTAGGAGACAGACAGACTGTTACACAGAGTAACAGAGAGGTAGGAGACAGACTGTTACCCAGAGTAACAGAGAGGTAGGAGACAAACAGACTGTTACCCAGGGTAACAGAGAGGTAGAAGACAAACAGACTGGTACCCAGAGTAACAGAGAGGTAGGAGACAGACTGTTACCCAGAGTAACAGAGAGGTAGGAGACAAACAGACTGTTACCCAGAGTAACAGAGAGGTAGGAGACAAACAGACTGGTACCCAGAGCAACAGAGAGGTAGGAGACAAACAGACTGGTACCAAGGCTAACAGAGAGGTAGGAGACAGACTGTTACCCAGAGTAACAGAGAGGTAGAAGACAAACAGACTGGTACCCAGGCTAACAGAGAGGTAGGAGACAGACTGTTACCCAGAGTAACAGAGAGGTAGAAGACAAACAGACTGGTACCCAGGCTAACAGAGAGGTAGTGAAGAGAGAAAGTAGAATAGAATATCTGGAGTATTGAAACGCCATCATAGCAGGCCTTGGAACCACACACTGTAGAAGATCACACAAATGATTTGGTAAACTACACAACACAGTGAAACTTCAACAAGTTTTTATTGTACAGTCTTGCTTCGGTAGTAGTCAATATCGATGGGTTAGAGAGAGAGAGAGAGAGAGAGAGAGAGAGAGAGAGAGAGACACCCCTATGACCCCACTGACACCCCTATCAGACCACAGTAAAATCACAGTCTACTTGAACAGAGCAATACTCAATCATGAGGCATCAAAGCCAAAGGAACTGAGTAACATTAAGAAATGCTATAGATGGAAGGAATGCAGTTTGGAAACCTACCAAAAAATAATTAGGCAACAACAATCCCTTCTAGACAATTTCCTGGGTAAAACGTTCCACTGTAATAGTGAAGGTGTAAACTTGGCAGTAGAAAATCTTAACAGTATATTTGACCTCTCAGCTTCCCTATCAAATCTAAAAATCTCAAATAGAAAACCGAAGAAAATGAACAACAATGACAAATGGTTTGATGAAGAATGCAAAAATCTAAGAAAGAAATTGAGAAACCTGTCCAACCAAAAACATAGAGACCTGAGTCTACGCCTTCATTATGGTGAATCACTAAAACAATACAGAAATACACTACGGAAAAAGCAGGAACAGCATGTCAGAAATCAGCTCAATGTAATTGAAGCTTCCATATACTCTAACCACTTCTGGGAAAATTGGAAAGCACTAAACAAACAACAACACAAATAATTATCTATCCAAAATGGAGATGTATGGGTAAACCCCTTCTCCAATCTTTTTGGCTCTATAACAAAGAATAAAGAGCAAAAACATATACATGATCAAATACAAATCTTAGAATCAACTATTAAAGACTACCAGAACCCACTGGATTTTCCAATTACCTTGAACGAGTTACAGGACAAAATAAAAACCCTCCAACCCAAAAAGGCCTGTGGTGTTGATGGTATCCTTAATGAAATGATCAAATATACAGACAACAAATTCCAATTGGCTTTACTAAAGCTCTTTAAGTTAAAACCTGTTAGAGCTCTAGGGGCGCTATTTCATTTTTGGATAAAAAACGTTCCCGTTTTAAGCGCGATATTTTGTCACGAAAAGATGCTCGACTATGCATATTCTTGACAGTTTTGGAAAGAAAACACTCTGAAGTTTCAGAATCTGCAAAGATTTTGTCTGTAAGTGCCCCAGAACTCATTCTACAGGCAAAACCAAGATGATGCATCACCCAGGAATTAGCAGAATTTCTGAAGCTCTGTTTTCCATTCTCTCCTTATATGGCTGTGATTGCGCAACGAATGAGCCTACACTTTCTGTCGTTCGCCCAAGGTCTTAGCAGCATTGTGACGTATTTGTAGGCATATCATTGGAAGATTGACCATAAGAGACTACATTTTCCAAGTGTCCGCCTGGTGTCCTGCGTCGAATTCGGTGCGCAATTGCCAGCTGCTTCTACTTTACCATTTGATTCAGGGGAGAAAGCATGTGTCCAAGAACGATGTATCAATGAAGAGATATGTGAAAAACACCTTGATGATTGATTCTAAACAACGTTTGCCATGTTTTCAGTCGATATTATGGAGTTAATTTGGAAAAAAGTTCGCGTTTTGAGGACTGAATTTGGGGATTTTTTTTGGTAGCCAAATGTGATGTATAAAACGGAGCTATTTCTAATACACAAGGAATCTTTTTGGAAAAACTGAGCATCTGCTATCTAACTGAGAGTATCCTCATTGAAAACATCAGAAGTTCTTCAAAGGTAAATGATTTTATTTGAAGGCTTTTATGTTTTTGTTAATGTTGCGTGCTGGATGCTAACGCTAATGCTAACGCTAAATGCTAACGCGAAATGCTAACGCTAGCTAGCTACTTTTACACAAATGATTGTTTTCCTATGGTTGAGAAGCATATTTTGAAAATCTGAGATGACAGTGTTGTTTACAAAAGGCTAAGCTTGAGAGATGGCATATTTATTTCATTTCATTTGCGATTTTCATAAATAGTTAACGTTGTGTTATGCTAATGAGCTTGCTGATAGATTTACACAATCCTGGATACAGGGGTTTTTTCATAGCTAAACGTGACGCAGAAAACGGAGCGATTTGTCCTAAACAAATAATCTTTCAGGAAAAACTGAACATTTGCTATCTGAGAGTCTCCTCATTGAAAACATCTGAAGTTCTTCAAAGGTAAATGATTTTATTTGAATGCTTTTCTGTTTTTTTGTGTAAATGTTGCCAGCTGAATGCTAATGCTAAATGCTACGTTAGCCATCAATACTGTTACACAAATGCTTGTTTTGCAATGGTTGAGAAGCATATTTTGAAAATCTGAGATGACAGTGTTGTTAACAAAAGGCTAAGCTTGAGAGCTAGCATATTTATTTAATTTCATTTGCGATTTTCATGAATAGTTAACGTTGCGTTATGGTAATGAGCTTGAGTCTGTATTCACGATCCCGGATCCGGGATGGGGAGATCAGAAAGGTTAACATCATCCTTAGCTCTGGCATCTTCCCTAATATTTGGAAGCAAGGACTGATCACCCCAATCCACAAAAGTGGAGACAAATTTATTGATTTCAAAAAAGCCTTTGACTCAATTTGGCATGAGGGTCTGCTATACAAATTGATGGAAAGTGGTGTTGGGGGTAAAACATACGACATTGTAAAATCCATGTACACAAACAACAAGTGTGTGGTTAAAATTGGCAAAAAACACACAAATTTCTTCACACAGGGTCGTGGGTTGAGACAGGGATGCAGCTTAAGCCCCACCCTTTTCAACATATATATCAACGAATTGGCGCGGGCACTAGAAAAGTCTGCAGCGCCCGGACTCGCCCTACTAGAATACGAAGTCAAATGTCTACTTTTTGCTGATGATTTGGTGCTTCTGTCACCAACCAAGGAGGGCCTACAGCAGCACCTAGATCTTCTGCAAAGATTCTGTCAGACCTGGGCCCTGACAGTAAATCTCAGTAAGACCAAAACAATGGTGTTCCAAAAAAGGTCCAATCGCCAGGACCACAAATACAAATTTCATCTAGACACTGTTGCCCTAGAGCACACAAAAAACTATACATACCTTGGCCTAAACATCAGTGCCACAGGTAACTTCCACAAAGCTGTGAACGATCTGAGAGACAAGGCAAGAAGGGCATTCTATGCCATCAAAAGGAACATAAATTTCAACATACCAATTAGGATCTGGCTAAAAATACTTGAAGCAGTCATAGAACCCATTTCTCTTCATGGTTGTGAGGTCTGGGGTCCGCTCACCAACCAAGACTTCACAAAATGGGACAAACAACAAATTGAGACTCTGCATACAGAATTCTGCAAAAATATCCTCTGTGTACAACGTAGAACACCAAATAATGCATGCAGAGCAGAATTAGGCAGATTCCTACTAATTATCAAAATCCAGAAAAGAGCTGTTAAATTCTACAACGACCTAAAAGGAAGCGATTCATAACAAAGCCATCACCTACAGAGAGATGAACCTGGCGAAGAGTCCCCTAAGCAAGCTGGTCCTGGGGCTCTGTTCACAAACACAAACACACCCCACAGAGCATCAGGACAGCAGCACAATTAGACCCAACCAACTCATGAGAAAACAAAAAGACAATTACTTGACACATTGGAAAGAATTAACAAAGAAACAGAGCAAACTAGAATGCGATTTGGCCCTAAACAGAGAGTACACAGTGGCAGAATACCTGACCACCGTAACCGACCCAAACTTAAGGAAAGCTTTGACTATGTACAGACTCAGTGAGCATAGCCTTGCTATTGAGAAAGGCCGCCGTAGGCAGACATGGCTCTCAAGAGAAGACAGGCTATGTGCACACTGCCCTCTACTACGTCTGGTCCATTCTCATTCCCTCCTGAATCCTTCGTCTAGAGCCCTCTACTACGTCCGGTCCATTCTCATTCCCTCCTGAATCCTTCATCTAGAGCCCTCTACTACGTCCGGTCCATTCTCATTCCCTCCTGAATCCTTCGTCTAGAGCCCTCGGCTTTATCCGGTCCATTTTCATTCCCTCTCCTGAATCCTTCGTCTAGAGAATGAGAATGGACCGGATAAAGCCGAAGGCTCTAGACGAAGGATTCAGGAAGTTTCAGGAAGACATCACCTTCAGGCCGTGGTAGTTAGGCTGCTGCGGTATGGTGATGGAGATTCCCCAAAAACGGAACTACAAGTTAGTTGGACCCTGGAAAGGAAGTGAGCTGTTCTGGTCTGCAGGTGCTGAATGGTTGACGATATAGTTGAGGTGATGGGAAACTGTATTTTATACCATCTTCTGTTCTGGTCTGCAGATGCTGAATGGTTGACGATATAGTTGAGGTGATGGGAAACTGTATTTTATACCATCTTCTGCATCTTGCCCACCGGTCATTGCTCATCCATATATTTATATCTACATATTCTCATTCCACCCCTTTACTTAGATTTGTGTGTATTAGGTCGTTGTTGTGAAATTGTTAGATTACTTGTTGATGTTGCTGCACTGTCAGAACTAGAAGAGCAAGCATTTTGTTACACTCGCAATAACATCTGCTAACCATGTGACCAATAACATCTGCTAACCATGTGACCAATAACATCTGCTAACCATGTGACCAATAACATCTGCTAACAATGTGACCAATAACATCTGCTAACCATGTGACCAATAACATCTGCTAACCATGTGACCAATAACATCTGCTAACCATGTGTATGTGACCAATAACATCTGCTAACCATGTGACCAATAACATCTGCTAACCATGTGACCAATAACATCTGCTAACCATGTGACCAATAACATCTGCTAACCATGTGACCAATAACATCTGCTAACCATGTGTATGTGACACATACAAGTGTATTTGATTTGAGGTAGTACAGGTATATGGACGAGATGCCCAAGGAGTGACCCAACCTTCGACCCCAGGAGAGAAAGCAGAAGTAATGGTGTCAACTCCTCTGGACAAATTAAAAACCTGAGGGAAACCAGGTTCAGTGGGGGAGCCAATCCTCTTCTGTCTGGTTGGGTAGGATACGGTGAGGGAGGTAGATGGTGTCCGTGAAATGAGGCAGGGACTGGAAGACTGAGAGAGGGGGGGTGAGCCGCCACTGGACTGGAAGACTGTGAGAGAGAGAGGGGGGGGGGTGAGCCGCCACTGGACTGGAAGACTGTGAGAGAGAGAGAGGGGGGGTGAGCCGCCACTGGACTGGAAGACTGTGAGAGAGAGAGAGGGGGGGTGAGCCGCCACTGGACTGGAAGACTGTGAGAGAGAGAGGGGGGGGGGGGTGAGCTGCCACTGGACTGGAAGACTGTGAGAGAGAGAGGGGGGGGGGGGTGAGCCACCACTGGACTGGAAGACTGTGAGAGAGAGAGGGGGGGTGAGCCGCCACTGGACTGGAAGACTGTGAGAGAGAGAGAGGGGGGGGGTGAGCCGCCACCACTGGACTGGAAGACTGTGTGAGAGAGAGAGAGGGGGGTGAGCCGCCACCACTGGACTGTTGAATGGGTGTCGATGGCAATCGTAAGTAACCAGGTCGTTTAAGCATGGGGAACGACGGGTGTCCCCTCACCACCTACGAGGAAACAAAGGTTGAGAGTTGTCCAGAGGAAGGAAGGGGAGGGGAGAGGAGCTGCATCAGAGGTTGAGAGTTGTCCAGAGGAAGAAAGGGGAGGGGAGAGGAGCCGAGCAGTAAGCAGTGGCAGGGCGGGGGATGCATCAGAGGTTGAGAGTTGTCCAGAGGAAGAAAGGGGAGGGGAGAGGAGCAGAGCAGTAAGCAGTGGCAGGGCGGGGGATGCATCAGGGGGCCGCCTGAGTCAGGGCAGACAGGATGTAGGCAGGGTGGGATAGACAATCGCAGAGGTCGAAGGTGATGGACACCCTGCTGGTGAAGAGAGTGCCCCACTATGTGCAGGCATTCCAATGCAGGAGTCTGGAGGCAGTGACAACCCAAAGCAGACAATGGCAGTGGTAGATTGTCGAGCCACCAATACGAACGGACAGATCCTTAACAATGGAATGGTAGTCATCCAACTCCTAGCGGAGAGAAGGCTGAGCCAAGCGGATGATGTCTCTATAGAAGGAGAAGGCTGAGCCATGCAATTGACGTCTCTGTAGTGCAAGAAGGCTGAGCCAAGCGGATGATGTCTCTATAGAAGGAGAAGGCTGAGCCAAGTGGATGATGTCTCTGTAGTACAAGAAGGCTGAGCCAAGCAGATGACGTCTCTTTAGAAGGAGAAGGCAGGGTTAGAAGAGATAGAGGGGTTAGAGGAGATAGAGGGGTTAGAGGAGATAGAGGAGTTAGAGGAGATCGAGGGGTTAGAGGAGATAGAGGGGTTAGAGGAGATTGAGGGGTTAGAGGAGATAGAGGGGTTAGAGGAGATTGAGGGGTTAGAGGAGATAGAGGGGTTAGAGGAGATAGAGGGGTTAGAGGAGATAGAGGGGTTAGAGGAGATAGAGGGGTTAGAGGAGATTGAGGGGTTAGAGGAGTTATGGGAGAATGAAGAGATAGAGGGGTTAGAGGAGATAGGGGAGTTAGAGGAGATAGGGGAGTTAGAGGAGATAGAGGAGATAGAGGGGTTAGAGGAGATAGGGGAGTTAGAAGGGTTAGAGGAGATAGAGGAGATAGAGGGGTTAGAGGAGATAGGGGGGTTAGAGGAGATAGAGGAGATAGAAGAGATAGAGGGGTTAGAGGAGATAGGGGAGTTAGAAGGGTTAGAGTAGTTAGAGGAGATAGAGGGGTTAGAGGAGATAGAAGAGATAGAGGGGTTAGAGGAGATAGGGAAGATAGAGGAGTTAGAGCTACACTGCACTAGCAGGAGTTTGGTTCATATAAAAGAAACATCCCTTTTTCAGGACCCTCTCTTTGAAAGGTAGTTGGTACAAATCAAAATAACTTCACAGATCTTCATTGTCAAGTGTTTAAACACTGTTTCCCATGCTTGTTCAATGGACCATAATGCACCTGTTGATTGGTCGTTAAGACACTAACAGCTTACAGACGGTAGGCAATTAAGATCACACTTATGAAAACTTAGGACACTAAAGAGGCCTTTCAACTGACTCTGAAAACACCAAAAGAAAGATGCCCAGGGTCTCTGCTCATCTGCGTGAATGTGCCTTAGGCATGCTGCAAGGAGGCATGAGGACTGCAGATGTGGCCAGGGCAATAAATTACATTGTCTGTACTGTGAGACGCCTAAGACAGCGTTACAGAGAGACAGGACGGACAGCTGATCGTCCTCGCAGTGGCAGACCACGTGTAACAACACCTGCACAGGATCGGTACATCCGAACATCACACCTGCGGGACAGGTACAGGATGGCAACAACAACTGCCCGAGTTACACCAGGGATGCACAATCCCTCTATCAGTGCTCAGACTGTCCGCAATAGGCTGAGAGAGGCTGGATTGAGAGCTTGGAGGCCTGTTGTAAGGCAGGTCCTCACCAGACATCACCGGCAACAACGTCGTCTATGGGCACAAACCCACTGTCGCTGGACCAGACAGGACTGGCAAAAAGTGCTCTTCGCTGACGAGTCGCGGTTTTGTCTCACCAGGGATGAGGGTCGGATTCGTGTTTATCGTCATAGGGATGAGCGTTACATCGAGGCCTGTACTCTGGAGTGGGATCGATTTGGAGGTGGAGGGTCGTCACGGTCTGGGGCGGTGTGTCACAGCATCATCGGACTGAGCTTGTTGTCATTGCAGGCAATCTCAATGCTGTGTGTTACAGGAAATACATCCTCCTCTCTCATGTGGGACCCTTCCTGCAGGCTCATCCTGACATGACCCTCCATGACCCAGCCATACTGCTCGTTCTGTGCGTGATATCCTGCAAGACAGGAATGTCAACGTTCTGCCATGGCCAGCGAAGAGCCCAGATCTCAATCCCATTGAGCACGTCTGGGACCTGTTGGATCGGAAGGTGAGGGCTAGGGCCATTCCCCCCAGAAATATCTGGGAACTCGCAGGTGCCTTGGTGGAAGAGTGGTGTAACATCTCACAGCAAGAATTGGCAAATCTGGTGCAGTCCATGAGGAGGAGATGCACTGCAGTACTTAATGCAGCTGGTGGCCACACCAGATACTAACTGTTACTTTTGATTTTGAACCCCCCCCCTTTGTTCAGAGACACATTATTCCATTTCTGTCAGTCACATGTCTGTGGAACTTGTTCAGTTTATGTCTCAGTTGTTGAATCTTGCTCTGTTCATACAAATATGTACACATGTTACGTTTGCTGAAAATAAACGCAGTAGACAGTGAGAGTACTTTTTTTAAATGTATTTTTTTAGTTTAGTTGCACAGTTTGTCTGAACAACCATTAGGCCTATTCCTGAATCACAAAACACACCACCACATCAGAACCCTGTTGGATAATGATTACTCAGATGAAAATGGATGTTTGTACATTTTGCCTGGTGTTTTCCATTAATTGGCTTGTAATAAAAAAATAAATAGTGTTTTTGTAACGTACAGCTTATTTCTTGTTTCCATGGTTTCCATTGTCAGATTGTTGTGTAACAGCTGTGTGTGTGTGTGTGTGTGTGTGTGTGTGTGTGTGTGTGTGTGTGTGTGTGTGTGTGTGTGTGTGTGTGTGTGTGTGTGTGTGTGTAGTTGTTCAATGGCAGATCTGAATAAAATATTCCACACCTCATTTCAATTAGAAATGGCCCATTGATCAAAGAAAACCTCTTCCTCGTTGTCTTGGTGTGTGTGTGTGTGTGTGTGTGTGTGTGTGTGTGTGTGTGTGTGTGTGTGTGTGTGTGTGTGTGTGTGTGTGTGTGTGTGTGTGTGTGTGTGTGTGTGTGTGTGTGTGTGTGTGTGTGTGTGTGTGTGTGTGTGTGTGTGTGTGTGTGTGTGTGTGTGTGTGTGTGTGTGTGTGTGTGTGTGTGTGTGTGTGTGTGTGTGTGTGTGTTCCTAAGGGTTTTGCCAAGGAGGGTAGTTACTGTAATGTATCTATTGACCTCTGACGGTTGGCAAATGGATTTACTCCAGAAACATCTTAGAATACCAGTGACATAAATGACATAAAGCCAGTAGTATATATGACATAAAGCCAGTAGTATATATGACATAAAGCCAGTAGTATATATGACATGAAGCCAGTAGTATATATGACATGAAGCCAGTAGTATATATGATATAAAGCCAGTAGTATATATGACATAAAGCCAGTAGTATATATGACATAAAGCCAGTAGTATATATGACATGAAGCCAGTAGTATATATGACATAAAGCCAGTAGTATATATGACATGAAGCCAGTAGTATATATGATATAAAGCCAGTAGTATATATGACATGAAGCCAGTAGTATATATGATATAAAGCCAGTAGTATATATGACATGAAGCCAGTAGTATATATGATATAAAGCCAGTAGTATATATGACATGAAGCCAGTAGTATATATGATATGAAGCCAGTAGTATATATGACATAAAGCCAGTAGTATATGTGACATAAAGCCAGTAGTATATATGACATAAAGCCAGTAGTATATATGACATAAAGCCAGTAGTATATATGATATGAAGCCCGTAGTATATATGACATAAAGCCAGTAGTATGTATGACATAAAGCCAGTAGTATATATGACATAAAGCCAGTAGTATATATGACATAAAGCCAGTAGTATATATGACATGAAGCCAGTAGTATATATGACATAAAGCCAGTAGTATATATGACATAAAGCCATTAGTATATATGATATAAATCCAGTAGTATATATGATATAAAGCCAGTAGTATATATGACATAAAGCCAGTAGTATATATGATATGAAGCCAGTAGTGTCTGTGATATGAAGCCAATAGTACCTGTAATATAAACCCAGTAGTATCTGTGACATAATGCCAGTAGTATCTGTGATATAAAGCCAGTAGTGTCTGCTGTGACATAAAGCCAGTAGTATCTGTAATATAAGCCCAGTAGTGTCTGTAATACAAACCCAGTATTATCTGTAATATAAACCCAATAGTATCTGTAATATAAAGCCAGTAGTATCTGTAATATAAAGCCAGTAGTATCTGTAATATAAAGCCAGTAGTATCTGTAATATATACCCAGTAGTATCTGTAATATAAAGCCAGTAGTATCTGTAATATAAAGCCAATAGTATCTGTAATATAAAGCCCATAGTATCTGTAATATAAACCCAGTAGTATATGTAATATAAAGCCAGTAGTATCTGTAATATAAACCCAGTAGTGTCTGTAATGTAAAGCCAGTAGTATCTATAATATAAAGCCAGTAGTATCTGTAATATAAACCCAGTAGTATATGTAATATAAACCCAGTAGCATCTGTAATATAAAGCCAGTAGTATCTATAATATAAACCCAGTAGTATCTGTAATATAAAGCCAGTAGTATCTGTAATATAAAGCCAGTAGTATCTGTAATATAAACCCAGTAGTATCTGTAATATAAACCCAGTAGTATCTGTAATATAAAGCCAGTAGTATCTGTAGTATAAAGCCAGTAGTATCTGTGATTTAAAGACAGTAGTACATTTGATGCCTCCAATTTTGATGCCTCTTTGATGTATATTTGATGCTTCCAACTGCTCTTAAATACAAGTAAAACTAAATGCATGCTCTTCAACCGATCGCTGCCCGCACCTGCCCTTCCCGTCCAGCATAACTACTCTGGACGGCTCTGACTTAGAATATGTGGACAACTACAAATACCTAGGTGTCTGGTTAGACTGTAAACTCTTCCGTCCAGACTCACATTAAGCATCTCCGATCCAAAATTAAATCTAGAATCGGTTTCCTACTTTGCAACAAAGCCTCCTTTACTCACGCTGCCAAACATAACCTTGTAAAACTGACTATCCTACCGATCCTTGACTTTGGCGATGTAATTTACAAAATAGCCTCCAACACTCTACTCAGCAATGGATGCAGTCTTTCACAGTTCCATCCGTTTTGTCACCAAAGCCCCATATATTACCCAGCACTGCGACCTGTATGCTCTCGTTGGCTGGCCCTCGCTCCATATTCGTCGCCAAACCCACTGGCTCCAGGTCATCTATAAGTCTTTGCTAGGTAAAGCCCCGCCTTATCTCAGCTCACTGGTCACCATAGCTGCACCCACCCGTAGCACGCGCTCCAGCAGGTATATTTCACTGGTCACCCCCAAAGACAATTCCTCCTTTGGCCGCCTTTCCTTCCAGTTCTCTGCTGCCAGATCATTGCACCTGTACATAGTCCATCTCTAAATAGCCCATCCAACTACCTCATCCCCATATTGTTATTTTCATTTTATTTTTGCACCCAAGTATCGCTACTTGCACATTCATCTTCTGCACATCTATCACTCCAGTGTTTAATTGCTAAATTGTAATTACTTCACCACTACGGCCTATTTATTTCCTTACCTCCCTAATCTTACCCCATTTGCACACACTGTATATATACTTTTCCATTGTGTTATTGACTGTACGTTTGTTTATTCCGTGTGTAACTCTGTTGTTGTTGTTTGTGTCACACTGCTTTTGCTTTATCTTGGCCAGGTCGCAATTGTAAATGATAACTTGTTCTCAACTGGCCTACCTGGTTAAATAAATAAAGGTGAAATAAAAAATAAAATAACAGCAGTTGTACATGCTGTGACATGAATACCAACGTTGCTGAGACGAGATTAGATATACATTCTCCAGAACTCCATGTAGTTACGCAGTTCATCATAACATAACATCAGAACAATAGTTGAAAACCTTGAGAGCTGAAATAGGCTGAATTGAATTTCTTTGCTGTCACATCTTCAGTTGCTATATCATTTTCTTAATGGCATGTCACCCTCTCTGCTCTTCACTTCCAGTCGTTCGTCCTACATTGACAGTGTTGAGAATTAGCTCTAATTTAGGAGAGAGGACCAGACTTGAATGCAACACTAAACTAGTTGCCTTCAACACAGAGTCATTTGATAAAATTGCTGCTTTGCACATTTTATTATACCAGTAATTAAAAGGTGTCCAGGGTCACGGTTGCCACAGTCCATGTGATGGCAGGCCACACATAGTATCAGATTACATCAGTTTGTTGGATAAATTTAACCATACTGTGTACTGGTCACATACTATCATACTGCATACTGGCCTTCTCTAGAAATGCCATCTTCATGTTGTGGCGTCCGTCCAGCCATGACTGTTCTGTCGCTTGTTATTGCTATCTCCCTCGTGTCCCTTTTCTTCCACTAAACTACTTCTCTTTCTCTCTGGTCGGGATCACAACCAAACCCACCTCCACCCACGTTGCCACCCACGTTGCCTATCGCATGACAAAGCCACGCACCCGAGGGCCACCATGAAGACATACCCAGCTGCCTCCACTGCTGCATATTCATTCCACCACCAACACCAACTCAGCCTCCAAGCTTCATATTCATTCCACCACCAACACCAACTCAGCCTCCAAGCTTCATATTCATTCCACCACCAACTCAGCCTCCAAGCTTCATATTCATTCCACCACCAACACCAACTCAGCCTCCAAGCTTCATATTCATTCCACCACCAACTCAGTCTCCAATCTTCATATTCATTCCACCACCAACTCAGCCTCCAATCTTCATATTCATTCCACCACCAACTCAGCCTCCAAGCTTCATATTCATTCTACCACCAACTCAGCCTCCAAGCTTCATATTCATTCCACCACCAACTCAGCCTCCAAGCTTCATATTCATTCCACCACCAACACCAACTCAGCCTCCAATCTTCATATTCATTTCAACACCAACTCAGCCTCCAAGCTTCATATTCATTCCACCACCAACACCAACTCAGCCTCCAAGCTTCATATTCATTCCACCACCAACTCAGCCTCCAAGCTTCATATTCATTCCACCACCAACACTAACTCAGCCTCCAAGTATCATATTCATTCCACCACCAACACCAACTCGCCCTCCAAGTATCATATTCATTCCACCACCAACAACAACTCGGCCTCCAAGCCTCATATTAATTCCACCACCAACAACAACTCGGCCTCCAAGCCTCATATTAATTCCACCACCAACAACAACTCGGCCTCCAAGCCTCATATTAATTCCACCACCAACAACAACTCGGCCTCCAAGCCTCATATTCATTCCACCAACAACAACTCGGCCTCCAAGCCTCATATTCATTCCACCAACAACAACTCGGCCTCCAAGCCTCATATTCATTCCACCACCAACAACAACTCAGCCTCCAAGTATCATATTCATTCCACCAACAACAACTCGGCCTCCAAGCCTCATATTCATTCCACCAACAACAACTCGGCCTCCAAGGCTCATATTCATTCCACCAACAACAACTCGGCCTCCAAGCCTCATATTCATTCCACCAACAACAACTCGGCCTCCAAGCTTCATATTCATTCCACCACCAACTCGGCCTCCAAGCCTCATATTAATTCCACCACCAACAACAACTCAGCCTCCAAGCCTCATATTCATTCCACCACCAACAGCAATTCGGCCTCCAAGCCTCATATTAATTCCACCACCAACAACAACTCGGCCTCCAAGCCTCATATTCATTCCACCACCAACAACAACTCAGCCTCCAAGCCTCATATTCATTCCACCACCAACAGCAACTCGGCCTCCAAGCCTCATATTAATTCCACCACCAACAACAACTCGGCCTCCAAGCCTCATATTCATTCCACCACCAACTCGGCCTCCAAGCCTCATATTAATTCCACCACCAACAACAACTCGGCCTCCAAGCCTCATATTCATTCCACCACCAACTCGGCCTCCAAGCCTCATATTCATTCCACCACCAACAACAACTCGGCCTCCAAGCCTCATATTAATTCCACCACCAACAACAACTCGGCCTCCAAGCCTCATATTCATTCCACCACCAACAACAACTCAGCCTCCAAGCCTCATATTCATTCCACCACCAACAACAACTCAGCCTCCAAGCCTCATATTCATTCCACCACCAACAACAACTCGGCCTCCAAGCCTCATATTAATTCCACCACCAACAACAACTCAGCCTCCAAGCCTCATATTCATTCCACCACCAACAACAACTCGGCCTCCAAGCCTCATATTCATTCCACCACCAACAACAACTCAGCCTCCAAGCCTCATATTCAATCCACCACCAACAACAACTCAGCCTCCAAGCCTCATATTCATTCCACCACCAACAACAACTCAGCCTCCAAGCCTCATATTCAATCCACCACCAACAACAACTCAGCCTCCAAGCCTCATATTAATTCCACCACCAACTCGGCCTCCAAGCCCCAAGCCTCAAATCAGGCTTGGACCCAGGTCCCCAAACCAGCTCCTGACCTGACTTCTCTCCCAGCCTCGGATTACAACTTGTCATCCGTCCCTGCAGCTGCAGCTCCCCCCGACAACCCAACCCTCTCCCCTCTCCCCCCCTCTCTCCAATACCTGGACAAAGGTACACATCCCTCTCCCCTATCCCCCCTCTCTCCAATACCTGGACAAAGGTACACATCCCTCTCCCCTATCCCCCCCCTCTCTCCAATACCTGGACAAGGGTACACATCCCTCTCCCCTACCCCCCCCCCTCTCTCCAATACCTGGACAAAGGTACACCTCCCTCTCCCCTACCCCCCTCCTCTCTCCAATACCTGTACAAAGGTACACATCCCTCTCCCCTATCCCCCCCCTCTCTCCAATACCTGGACACAGGTACACATCCCTCTCCCCTATCCCCCCCTCTCTCCAATACCTGGGCACAGGTACACATCCCTCTCCCCTATCTCACTCCCCCCTCTCTCCAATACCTGGACACAGGTGCACATCCCTCTCTGCTATCTCCCCCCCCCCCCTCTCTCCAATACCTGGAAACAGGTACACAACCCTCTACCCTATCTCACTCCCCCTCTCTCCAATACCTGGACACAGGTACACATCCCTCTACCCTACCTCCTCTACCTCCTCTAACCCCTCTCCCTCCTCTAATCTCTCTATCTCATCTAACCCCTCTATATTCTCTACCTCCTCTACCTCCTCAAACTCCTCCACCTCCTCTATATTCTCTACCTCCTCTACCTCCTCTAACCTTCTCTACCTCCACCACCTCCTCTAACCCCTCTAACCCCTCTACCTCCTCTATCTTCTCTATCTCCTCTAACCCATCTACCTCATCTAACCCCTCTACCTCCTCTAACCCCTCTACCTCCTCTAACCCCTCTACCTCCTCTACCTCATCTAACCCCTCTACCTCCTCTATCTCCTCTACCTCATCTAACCTCTCTACCTCTTCTAACCCCTCTACCTCCTCTAACCCCTCTACCTCCTCTACCTCCTTTAACCCCTCTATCTCCAGTCACAACCCAAACCCTATCTCCGGTCACAACCCAAACCCTAGCTCCAGTCACAACTCCAACCCAAACCCCTAGCTCCAGTCACAACCCAAACCCTAGCTCCAGTCACAACTCCAACCCAAACCCTAGCTCCAGTCACAACTCCAACCCAAACCCCTAGCTCCAGTCACAACCCAAATCCCTAGCTCCAGTCACAACCCAAACCCTATCTCCGGTCACAACCCAAACCCTAGCTCCAGTCACAACTCCAACCCAAACCCTAGCTCCAGTCACAACCCAAACCCTAGCTCCAGTCACAACCCAAACCCTAGATTCAACCAGTTCTGCCTTAACCCGCACGTTAATTGACAATCGTTTGTTTTTAGTAAGGCGATGTTGGAGGTGTAACTTCTGGATCTGTCAACTCAGGAAACTGCTCTATCAGGGACATTAGCCATTGGATGCGCCGAATCTCATTAGTAATCATCCCATGCAGCCTTGTTTCAAATTCAAACGCTGTAATGTTGTGATCTAAACCTCAATTAGGCTGATATAAATCCATGTTATTTTGTTTTATGATTTTTCTATTTGAGTGTATAATCATTTCTATGTAGCCTCTAATGGATCGGTGTCCCTAAATTGGGACAGTTGATGCTCAATATGTCACGCCCTGACCATCGAGAGCCATTGTTTCTCTATGGTGCAGTAGGTCATCGCATGACTACGGGGTGATCTAGTATATCTACGTCTATGTTGGTGTTTTGTTTTGTTCCCAATTAGAGGCAGCTGGTAATCGTTGTCTCTGATTGTGGAGCATATTTAAGTAGCTATTTTTCCCCCCCACTTGTGTTTGTGGGATATTGATTGTGTTTCGTGCATGTAGCACCACGTCGTCATGGGCCGTTGTTCTTGTTTCACCGAAATAAAGATGTGGATCTGTCACGTTCTGACCTCTATTTCCTTTGTTTTGTATTTATTTAGTATGGTCAGGGCGTGAGTTGGGTGGGCAGTCTATGTTTGTTTTTCTATGTTTTGGGTTATTTCTATGTTTCGGGCCTAGTATGGTTCTCAATCAGAGGCAGGTGTCATTAGTTGTCTCTGATTGAGAATCATATTTAGGTAGCCTGGGTTTCACTGTGTGTTTGTGGGTGATTGTCCTTGTTCCTGTGTCTGTGTCACTTTGCACCAGTATTAGGCTGTTTTCGGTTTCTGTGTTACATTTATTGTTTTTGTATTTGATTCGTGTTTACTTTGTTTCATTAAACATGGATCGCAATAGCCACGCCGCATCTCTACACACTCTACACACTCTACGACTCTCTTTCCCATACAGAAAACCGTTACAGTGGAACTCTACACACGCTAAGCCTTGGTCTGCTCATTACGACAGCCGTGACACAATATGCGATGATGTGACTAGAACGACGTTGTAAACAACAGACAACTTTCCCGAAACATGGACATGTTTTATATGGGCAGAAAGCTTAAATTATTGTTAATCTAACTGCAGTGTCCAATTTACAGTAGCTATTACAGAGGGAAAAAATGACCATGCTATTGTTTGTGGAGAGTGATCAACAACAACACACTTTCATCACAGCAAATGGTTTGATACTTTTATTTAACTAGGCAAGTCAGTTAAAGAACAAATTCTTATTTACAATGACGGTCTACCGGGGGAACAGTGGGTTAACTGCCTGTTCAGGGGCAGAACGACAGATTTGTACCTTGTCAGCTCAGGGATTTGAACTTGCAACCTTCCGGTTACTAGTCCCAACGCTCTAACCACTAGGCTACCCTGCCACCTCTACACTCTAACCACTAGGCTACCTGCCACCTCTACACTCTAACCACTAGGCTACCCTGCCACCTCTACACTCTAACCACTAGGCTACCCTGCCGCCCCTACACTCTAACCACTAGGCTACCCTGCCACCTCTACACTCTAACCACTAGGCTACCCTGCCACCTCTAAAGGTAAATAATGTACTTACATTCAGTAATCTGGCTCTGATTAGTAATAATCCCATGCAGCCTTGATACAAATTCAAACACTATAATGTTGTGATCTAAATCTCAATTTGGCTGATATAAATCCATGTTATTTTATTTTATGATTTTCAGCCTACACTTCCTGGTTCTGAACTCGGGTGTGGCTTCATGACAATGACCACACAAGCAGACGCTCACGATTTGACAGTCCTAACGCAGTCACACTTCCGACATCGTCAAAACACCTGCTACGCGGGTGTTTGCTTTCACCGGTTAAAGGCCTAGTGCAGTCAAAAAACATTATTTCTCCCGGTATTTTGTATATATTTCCACACTAGGAGGTTGGAATGATAATGTGAAATTGTGAAAACGATGATAATGACCTTTAAGTGTAAAAGCTGTTTGAAAAGACCAGCTGAAATTTCAGCCTGTTTTGGTGGGATGGAGTTTTGGCCCGCCTGATGACATCACCAGGCGATACATTATTGAATCGACCAATAAGAAAGAGAGTTCTAAACCTCTCTGCCAATAACAGCTAGTTTTCCGTTTTTCCCTCCCCACTCAGGCCACTCCCATCCCAGATAGTTGTGGCAAAATTCTTGCTTGAGAAACAGCTCTTTGCTTAAGATACCATTGGAGTTTATTTTCAACCATTGTGATTGAAAACAATCACAGTAAAGTATTTAATTGTTACCCAGAAAATGATTTAATTCTGAGATTTAAAAATAAATAAAAAACAGCTACATTGGACCTTGGTGAGAAATGTCTTTTAAGGTTTGAGCCGATTGAATCCAACCTAAATGTCTCCTATGTTAATCAGATCACATGGATCCATAGTCCATATAATATACAGTTGAACCGATTCCTAAATGTCTCCTATGTTAATGAGATCAAATGGATCCATAGTCCATATAATATACAGTTGAACCGATTCCTAAATGTCTCCTATGTTAATCAGATCACATGGATCCATAGTCCATATAATATACAGTTTAACCGATTTCTAAATGTCTCCTATGTTAATGAGATCAAATGGATCCATAGTCCATATAATATACAGTTGAACCGATTCCTAAATGTCTCCTATGTTAATGAGATCAAATGGATCCATAGTCCATATAATATACAGTTGAACCAATTTCCATTTCTATGGATAACTACTTTGAACTATCGGACCTGTTTCCTTTGGTTGAGAGTGTACAGAACACGGAATGCATGTCCACGTTATCCCCATCAGCCTCCATCATGTAACAGAATGCATGTCCACGTATCCCCATCAGCCTCCATCATGTAATAGAATGAACAGAGGCGACTAAACAGAGGCAGCTGTGGATTCAGGTTTGACATTGACGTGTTTCTGTATAATAACAGACAAGATAGCTCACCGTTTAAAATAGATTTTCTGAACCTGTAGATAGATGCATTAGTACAGAGTTGTTACAGACATGATTTCTTTCATATTATCTGAACCTGAAGATGCTTTCCAAATGGCATCCTCGTCCTCTATACTGTATGGGTGAACGACATTAGACCGGAGCCTGATGGTCATCCTGACATTTTTGGAAGTACATTCAGTGCCTTCAGAAAGTATTCAAACCCCTTGACGTATATTCCACATTTTGTTGTGTTACAGCCTGAATTCAAAATGGATTCAATATTTTTTTATATATATATATATATAAATATACACACAATAGCCCTTAATGACAAAGTGAAAACAGAAATGTTAGAAACCTCTAATTCACGTAAGTATTCACACCCCTGGGTCAATACATGTTAGAATCACCTTTGGATTTTGCGTGTGCTTAGCTCTATTTACATGTATTTTTATCCTAAAAAAACTTCCTAGTCTGATGATAAGCATACCCATAACATGATGCAGTCACCAACATGCTTGAAAATATGAAACGTAGTACTCATTGTACACTCACTACTTTACATTGTAGCAAAATGTCATTTCTTCAGTGTTGTCACATGAAAAGATATCCTCAAATATTTACAAAAATGTGAGGGGTGTACTCACTTTTGTGATATACTGTATGTTGGCCATATACCACAACCCCCCGAGGTGCCTTATGGCTTACTTATAAACTGGTTACCAACGTAATTAGAGCAGTAAAAATAAATGTTTTGTCGTACCCATGGTATACGGTCTGATATACCACGGCTGTCAGCCAATCAGCATTCAGCAGCTCGAACAACACAGAGATCATATACTACGGGTATGACAAAAACATGTATTTTTTTACTGCTCTAATTGCTTTAATACCCAGTTTATAATTGCAGTAAGACACCTCGGGGGTTAGTGGGTTATGGCCAATATACCACGGCTAATGGCTTTATCCAGACACTCCGCGATTCGTCGTTTCTAAGAACAGTATATTGGACATATACCACATATCCTCTTGTGCCTTTATTGCTTAATAAAAGTAGAAGATGACTTGTGAGCCTTGTTCAGCATGCTACAAAATGCAATTCATACTGTGTGGGGAGTTTTAAATGATCTTAAAATGATCTTATCTTGCCAACATTAGAAAATCTACTTTCTTTTAAACATTTCTATAAACTTGAGCAGCTGTTTTTTCGAAAAACCAAACCAAACCAATTTTGACTGTCTGGCAGTTAAGAGGTCGCGGTGGCAAGACTCTCTCCTCTGAAGCAGGGAAGAAACTGCACTATCAGTTATGTTCTGTCACGGCCGTCACGGGTTATGATGACAAATCCATTTCCTTTGTATGAATAAGATCTAGAATGAAGTGCTTACTTTGACATGGAACATCACACAGAAAATGGCCTCCCTCTTAATTAACCCTCTCTCTTTCTCCTCGACCTCTGCCAGGCTCTGGCTTCCTCCTTCTTAACTCTCTCTCTCTCTCTCTCTCTCTCGCTTTCTCTCTCTCTCTCTCTCTCTCTCTCTGTCTGTCTCTCTCTCTCTCTGTCTTTCTCTCTATTTCTCTTTCTCTCTCTCTCTCTCTCTCTCGGTTTCTCTCTCTCTCTCTCTCTCTCTCTCTCTGTCTTTCTCTCTGTCTCTCCCTCTGTCTCTCTTTCTCTCTGTTTCTCTTTCTCTCTGTCTCTCTTTCTCTCTCTCTGTCTCTCTCTCTATTTCTCTTTCTCTCTCTCTGTCTCTCTCTCTGTTTCTCTCTTCTCTCTCTCTATCACTCTCTGTCTCTCTCTCTCTCTTTCTCTCTCTCTGTCTCTCCATCTCCCTCTCCCTCTCCCTCCCCTTAGCCGGTCTCTCCTTCTCCTTTGTCACTCTCAGCCTGAATCCCAAATGGTACCCTGTTCCCTATATAGTACACCACGGTGTATAGGCCCTGGTTTAAAGTAGTACACAATATAAAGAATAGGGTGCCATTTGGGATGTAACGCAGCTCTTTTGAAAGCCACTGTGCCTGTTCCTATGGCACCAGCAACACTTCCTCTCCTCTCTGATACGACGGCACCAGCCCCAAATACTCAAATCATTTCCTGGAAACCAATCATCACCTTGTTTCCTTTCAAAACCAATGTTTCCAAAACCTTTTTTCCCTGTTACCGTACCAATACCTGCCCCGGAGTGCCCCGTGAAGTACCCCCTCGTGTGGATTTTACCAGTAAGCCTATGGCCTCATTAGTCTTCTCAAGTACCCGCAGGGGTCCAAGTACAACCCCTGGTTGGGAACCACTGCTGTAAACCCACCATCTTGTTATTTCCTATAAACCTGAGCTGTCTCTGTCTGATCCAATCTATGAGAGATGAGATACGCTCTACACAGAGCAGTTATATTTCCCTAGATGTGTTTCATTCTGTGGTTTATTGTGGTGAATTTAAACAGCCAAATCACTGTAATTATTGAAACTGACGGAGCCTAGCGCCCTCCGGTGTCTGTTTGTGGTATAAATAATAACAACGTATTTAAATGATGCTTGATGTCGTTGAGATTTTTGTATGTACTCCAGGGCTGTCCAACCTCGTTCCTGGAGAGATACCAACCTGTAGGTTTTCACTCCAACCCTCATCCAGCGCACCTGATTCTAATAATTTGCTTCTTGTAACGCTCAATCAGGCTGGTCACAACTGGGGAGGGGGGGGGGGGGGGGGGGTAGCTCTCCAGGAACAGGGTCGGACAGCCCTGATGTTCACCATCAAGTAAAACCACATGGTGTAAGGTCTCTTTATTTCACCCAACTAATAACAACATATTTAAATATTGTGTGACATCATTGGGATGTTTTTCTACTTCAACCTGTTGTTGCAAGTCAGTTAATTAAGAACAAATTCTTATTCTTATTCTTATTTTACAAAGACAGCCAACAACCCCCCCCCCCCCCCCCCCCCCGACTGTAGTCAGTCTGTTGTGTCCTGCTGTTAGATGTAGTCAGTCTGTTGTATCCTGCTTTTAGACGTAGTCAGTCTGTTGTATCCTGTTGTTAGACGTAGTCAGCCTGTTATATCCTGTTGTTAGACGTAGTCAGTCTGTTGTATCCTGCTGTTAGATGTAGTCAGTCTGTTGTATCCTGTTGTTAGATGTAGTCAGTCTGTTGTATCCTGCTGTTAGATGTAGTCAGTCTGTTGTATCCTGCTGTTAGTTGTAGTCAGTCTGTTGTATCCTGTTGTTAGACGTAGTCAGCCTGTTGTATCCTGTTGTTAGACGTAGTCAGTCTGTTGTATCCTGCTGTTAGATGTAGTCAGTCTGTTGTATCCTGTTGTTAGATGTAGTCAGTCTGTTGTATCCTGCTGTTAGATGTAGTCAGTCTGTTGTATCCTGCTGTTAGTTGTAGTCAGTCTGTTGTATCCTGTTGTTAGATGTAGTCAGTCTGTTGTATCCTGCTGTTAGATGTAGTCAGTCTGTTGTATCCTGTTGTTAGATGTAGTCAGTCTGTTGTATCCTGTTGTTAGATGTAGTCAGTCTGTTGTATCCTGTTGTTAGACATAGTCAGTCTGTTGTATCCTGTTGTTAGAAGTAGTCAGGTCAGTCAGGTGTATCCTCATGTTAGATGTAGTCAGTCTGTTGTATCCTGTTGTTAGATGTAGTCAGGTCAGTCTGTTGTATCCTGCTGCTAGATGTAGTCAGTCTGTTGTATCCTGTTAGATGTAGTCAGTCTGTTGTGTCCTGTTAGATGTAGTCAGTCTGTTGTATCCTGCTAGATGTAGTCAGTCTGTTGTATCCTGTTGTTAGATGTAGTCAGGTCAGTCTGGTGTATCCTGTTGTTAGATGTAGTCAGTCTGTTGTATCCTGCTGTTAGATGTAGTCAGTCTGTTGTATCCTGTTAGATGTAGTCAGTCTGTTGTATCCTGCTGCTAGATGTAGTCAGTCTGTTGTATCCTGCTGCTAGATGTAGTCAGTCTGTTGTATCCTGCTGCTAGATGTAGTCAGTCTGTTGTATCCTGTTAGATGTAGTCAGTCTGTTGTATCCTGTTAGATGTAGTCAGTCTGTTGTGTCCTGTTAGATGTAGTCAGGTCAGTCTGTTGTATCCTGCTGCTAGATGTAGTCAGTCTGTTGTATCCTGTTAGATGTAGTCAGTCTGTTGTATCCTGTTGTTAGATGTAGTCAGGTCAGTCTGTTGTATCCTGCTGCTAGATGTAGTCAGTCTGTTGTATCCTGTTAGATGTAGTCAGTCTGTTGTGTCCTGTTAGATGTAGTCAGTCTGTTGTATCCTGCTAGATGTAGTCAGTCTGTTGTATCCTGTTGTTAGATGTAGTCAGGTCAGTCTGGTGTATCCTGTTGTTAGATGTAGTCAGTCTGTTGTATCCTGTTGTTAGATGTAGTCAGTCTGTTGTATCCTGCTGTTAGATGTAGTCAGTCTGTTGTATCCTGTTAGATGTAGTCAGTCTGTTGTATCCTGCTGCTAGATGTAGTCAGTCTGTTGTATCCTGCTGCTAGATGTAGTCAGTCTGTTGTATCCTGCTGCTAGATGTAGTCAGTCTGTTGTATCCTGTTAGATGTAGTCAGTCTGTTGTATCCTGTTAGATGTAGTCAGTCTGTTGTGTCCTGTTAGATGTAGTCAGGTCAGTCTGTTGTATCCTGCTGCTAGATGTAGTCAGTCTGTTGTATCCTGTTAGATGTAGTCAGTCTGTTGTATCCTGTTGTTAGATGTAGTCAGGTCAGTCTGTTGTATCCTGCTGCTAGATGTAGTCAGTCTGTTGTATCCTGTTAGATGTAGTCAGTCTGTTGAGTCCTGTTAGATGTAGTCAGTCTGTTGTATCCTGTTAGATGTAGTCAGTATGTTGTATCCTCTTGTTAGATGTAGTCAGTCTGTTGTATCCTGCTGTTAGATGTAGTCAGTCTGTGGTATCCTGCTGTTAGATGTAGTCAGTCTGTTGTATCTTGTTGTTAGATGTAGTCAGTCTGTTGTATCCTGTTAGATGTAGTCAGTCTGTTGTATCCTGTTAGATGTGGTCAGTCTGTTGTATCTTCTTGTTAGATGTAGTCAGTCTGTTGTATCCTGTTAGATATAGTCAGTCTGTTGTATCCTGTTAGATGTATTCAGTCTGTTGTATCCTGTTAGATGTAGTCAGTCTGTTGTTTCCTACTAAAACATGAGAAACAATCTTATGTGTCAGATATGTGATTGATCGGTCGTTTTAGATCCTCAAGTATTTTAAAGCTAGTATAAAGAGTAACGTTTGGCCTTGGGCCTGTTTTTGAAGAAACACCAAAAGGGATTTACACTTTGAAAAAGGCCTGTTGGATTTCTTTTTGATACTGTACATGAATTAATTATCAGCCTGGTCTCACGGACTAGACGTAACATATTTATCGTCAAATCCGGTGACACTCAAATTAGCATGATATGCTACGTATGGTTCGGTTACATAAGACTGAAGGTTCCTTAAGGCAAAAACAGAAAGGAGTGTGGTTGTTCGGGGTGGATTGGTTGGGCGTATAACGCAAACATCTAGCAACTCAAAGGTGGCGTATTCGACTCGCCTCACGGACAACTTTAGCATTTAATAGCAAGGCTATGCTCACTGAGTCTCTATATAGTCAAAGCTTTCCTTCATTTTGGTCAGTCACAGAGGTCAGGTATTCTGCCGCTGTGTACTCTCTGTTTAGGGCCAAATAGCATTCCAGTTTGCTCAGTTTTTTTGTTAATTCTTTCCAATGTGTCAACTAATTATCTTTTTGTTTTCTCATGATTTGGTTGGGTGTAATTGTGTTGCTAACCCCTAACCTTAACCCTTTAAACTAACTCCTAACCTTAACCCTTTAAACTAACTCCTAACCTTAACCCTTTAAACTAACTCCTAACCTTAACCCTTTAAACTAACTCCTAACCTTAACCCTTTAAACTAACTCCTAACCTTAACCTTTTAAACTAACCCCTAACCTTAACCCTTTAAACTAACTCCTAACCTTACCCTTTAAACTAACTCCTAACCTTAACCTTTTAAACTAACTCCTAACCTTAACCTTTTAAACTAACCCCTAACCTTAACCCTTTAAACTAACTCCTAACCTTAACCCTTTAAACTAACTCCTAACCTTAACCCTTTAAACTAACTCCTAACCTTAACCCTTTAAACTAACTCCTAACCTTAACCCTTTAAACTAACTCCTAACCTTAACCCTTTAAACTAACTCCTAACCTTAACCTTTTAAACTAACTCCTAACCTTAACCCTTTAAACTAACTCCTAACCTTAACCCTTTAAACTAACTCCTAACCTTAACCCTTTAAACTAACTCCTAACCTTAACCCTTTAAACTAACTCCTAACCTTAACCCTTTAAACTAACTCCTAACCTTAACCCTTTAAACTAACTCCTAACTTAACCCTTTAAACTAACTCCTAACCTTGACCCTTTAAACTAACTCCTAACCTTAACCCTTTAAACTAACTCCTAACCTTAACCCTTTAAACTAACTCCTAACCTTAACCCTTTAAACTAACTCCTAACCTTAACCCTTTAAACTAACTCCTAACCTTAACCCTTTAAACTAACTCCTAACATTAACCCTTTAAACTAACTCCTAACCTTAACCCTTTAAACTAACTCCTAACTTAACCCTTTAAACTAACTCCTAACCTTAACCCTTTAAACTAACTCCTAACATTAACCCTTTAAACTAACTCCTAACCTTAACCCTATAAACTAACTCCTAACCTTAACCCTTTAAACTAACTCCTAACTCTAACCTTAACCCTTTAAACTAACTCCTAACCTTAACCCTTTAAACTAACCCCTAACCTTAACCCTTTAAACTAACACCTAACCTTAACCCTTTAAACTAACCCCTAACCTTAACCCTTTAAACTAACTCCTAACCTTAACCCTATAAACTAACTCTAACCTTAACCCTTTAAACTAACTCCTAACCTTAACCCTATAAACTAACTCCTAACCTTAACCCTTTAAACTAACTCCTAACCTTAACCCTTTAAACTAACTCCTAACCTTAACCCTTTAAACAAACTCCTAACCTTAACCCTTTAAACTAACTCCTAACCTTAACCCTTTAAACTAACTCCTAACCTTAACCCTTTAAACTAACTCCTAACCTTAACCCTATAAACTAACTCCTAACCTTAACCCTTTAAACTAACTCCTAACCTTAACCCTATAAACTAACTCCTAACCTTAACCTTTTAAACTAACTCCTAACCTTAACCCTTTAAACTAACTCCTAACCTTAACCCTTTAAACTAACTCCTAACCTTAACCCTTTAAACTAACTCCTAACCTTAACCCTATAAACTAACTCCTAACCTTAACCTTTTAAACTAACTCCTAACCTTAACCCTTTAAACTAACTCCTAACCTTAACCCTTTAAACTAACTCCTAACCTTAACCTTTTAAACTAACCCCTAACCTAACCTTAACCCTTTAAACGAACTCCTAACCTTAACCCTTTAAACTAACTCCTAACCTTAACCCTTTAAACTAACTCCTAACCTTAACTAACCCCTAACCTTAACCTTTTAAACTAACTCCTAACCTTAACCCTTTAAACTAACTCCTAACCTTAACCCTTTAAACTAACTCCTAACCTTAACCCTTTAAACTAACTCCTAACCTTAACCCTTTAAACTAACTCCTAACCTTAACCCTTTAAACTAACTCCTAACCTTAACCCTTTAAACTAACTCCTAACCTTAACCCTTTAAACTAACTCCTAACCTTAACCCTTTAAACTAACTCCTAACCTTAACCCTTTAAACTAACTCCTAACCTTAACCCTTTAAACTAACTCCTAACCTTAACCCTTTAAACTAACTCCTAACCTTAACCCTTTAAACTAACCCCTAACCTTAACCCTTTAAACTAACACCTAACCTTAACCCTTTAAACTAACCCCTAACCTTAACCCTTTAAACTAACTCCTAACCTTAACCCTTTAAACTAACTCTAACCTTAACCCTTTAAACTAACTCCTAACCTTAACCCTTTAAACTAACTCCTAACCTTAACCCTTTAAACTAACCCCTAACTTAACCCTTTAAACTAACTCCTAACCTTAACCCTATAAACTAACTCCTAACCTTAACCCTTTAAACTAACTCCTAACCTTAACCCTTTAAACTAACTCCTAACCTTAACCCTTTAAACTAACTCCTAACCTTAACCCTTTAAACTAACTCCTAACCTTAACCCTTTAAACTAACTCCTAACCTTAACCCTTTAAACTAACTCCTAACCTTAACCCTATAAACTAACTCCTAACCTTAACCCTTTAAACTAACTCCTAACCTTAACCCTATAAACTAACTCCTAACCTTAACCTTTTAAACTAACTCCTAACCTTAACCCTTTAAACTAACTCCTAACCTTAACCCTTTAAACTAACTCCTAACCTTAACCCTTTAAACTAACTCCTAACCTTAACCCTATAAACTAACTCCTAACCTTAACCTTTTAAACTAACTCCTAACCTTAACCCTTTAAACTAACTCCTAACCTTAACCCTTTAAACTAACTCCTAACCTTAACCTTTTAAACTAACCCCTAACCTAACCTTAACCCTTTAAACTAACTCCTAACCTTAACCCTTTAAACTAACTCCTAACCCTAACCCTTTAAACTAACTCCTAACCTTAACTAACCCCTAACCTTCACCTTTAAACTAACTCCTAACCTTAACCCGTTAAACTAACTCCTAACCTTAACCCTTTAAACTAACTCCTAACCTTAACCCTTTAAACTAACTCCTAACCTTAAACCCTTTAAACTAACTCCTAACCTTAACCCTTTAAACTAACTCCTAACCTTAACCCTTTAAACTAACTCCTAACCTTAACCCTTTAAACTAACTCCTAACCTTAACCCTTTAAACTAACTCCTAACCTTAACCCTTTAAACTAACTCCTAACCTTAACCCTTTAAACTAACTCCTAACCTTAACCCTTAAGCTAACCCCTAACCTTAACCCTTTAAACTAACTCCTAACTTAACCCTTTAAACTAACTCCTAACCTTAACCCTTTAAACTAACCCCTAACCTAACCTTAACCCTTTAAACTAACTCCTAACCTTAACCCTATAAACTAACTCTAACCTTAACCCTTTAAACTAACTCCTAACCTTAAACCTTTAAACTAACTCCTAACTCTAACCTTAACCCTTTAAACTAACTCCTAACCTTAACCCTTTAAACTAACTCCTAACCTTAACCCTATAAACTAACTCCTAACCTTAACCCTTTAAACTAACTCCTAACTCTAACCTTAACCCTTTAAACTAACCCCTAACCTTAAACCTTTAAACTAACACCTAACCTTAACCCTTGAAACTAACCCCTAACCTTAACCCTTTAAACTAACTCCTAACCTTAACCCTATAAACTAACTCTAACCTTAACCCTTTAAACTAACTCCTAACCTTAACCCTATAAACTAACTCCTAACCTTAACCCTTTAAACTAACTCCTAACCTTAACCCTTTAAACAAACTCCTAACCTTAACCCTTTAAACTAACTCCTAACCTTAACCCTTTAAACTAACTCCTAACCTTAACCCTTTAAACTAACTCCTAACCTTAACCCTATAAACTAACTCCTAACCTTAACCCTTTAAACTAACTCCTAACCTTAACCCTATAAACTAACTCCTAACCTTAACCTTTTAAACTAACTCCTAACCTTAACCCTTTAAACTAACTCCTAACCTTAACCCTTTAAACTAACTCCTAACCTTAACCCTTTAAACTAACTCCTAACCTTAACCCTATAAACTAACTCCTAACCTAACCTTTTAAACTAACTCCTAACCTTAACCCTTTAAACTAACTCCTAACCTTAACCCTTTAAACTAACTCCTAACCTTAACCTTTAAACTAACCCCTAACCTAACCTTAACCCTTTAAACTAACTCCTAACCTTAACCCTTTAAACTAACTCCTAACCTTAACCCTTTAACTAACTCCTAACCTTAACTAACCCCTAACCTTAACCTTTTAAACTAACTCCTAACCTTAACCCTTTAAACTAACTCCTAACCTTAACCCTTTAAACTAACTCCTAACCTTAACCCTTTAAACTAACTCCTAACCTTAACCCTTTAAACTAACTCCTAACCTTAACCCTTTAAACTAACTCCTAACCTTAACCCTTTAAACTAACTCCTAACCTTAACCCTTTAAACTAACTCCTAACCTTAACCCTTTAAACTAACTCCTAACCTTAACCCTTTAAACTAACTCCTAACCTTAACCCTTTAAACTAACTCCTAACCTTAACCCTTAAACTAACTCCTAACCTTAACCCTTTAAACTAACTCCTAACCTTAACCCTATAAACTAACTCCTAACCTTAACCCTTTAAACTAACTCCTAACCTTAACCCTTTAAACTAACTCCTAACCTTAACCCTTTAAACTAACTCCTAACCTTAACCCTTTAAACTAACTCCTAACCTTAACCCTTTAAACTAACTCCTAACCTTAACCCTTTAAACTAACTCCTAACCTTAACCCTATAAACTAACTCCTAACCTTAACCCTTTAAACTAACTCCTAACCTTAACCCTATAAACTAACTCCTAACCTTAACCTTTAAACTAACTCCTAACCTTAACCCTTTAAACTAACTCCTAACCTTAACCCTTAAACTAACTCCTAACCTTAACCCTTTAAACTAACTCCTAACCTTAACCCTATAAACTAACTCCTAACCTTAACCTTTTAAACTAACTCCTAACCTTAACCCTTTAAACTAACTCCTAACCTTAACCCTTTAAACTAACTCCTAACCTTAACCTTTAAACTAACCCCTAACCTAACCTTAACCCTTTAAACTAACTCCTAACCTTAACCCTTTAAACTAACTCCTAACCCTAACCCTTTAAACTAACTCCTAACCTTAACTAACCCCTAACCTTAACCTTTTAAACTAACTCCTAACCTTAACCCTTAAACTAACTCCTAACCTTAACCCTTTAAACTAACTCCTAACCTTAACCCTTTAAACTAACTCCTAACCTTAACCCTTTTAAACTAACTCCTAACCTTAACCCTTTAAACTAACTCCTAACCTTAACCCTTTAAACTAACTCCTAACCTTAACCCTTTAAACTAACTCCTAACCTTAACCCTTTAAACTAACTCCTAACCTTAACCCTTTAAACTAACTCCTAACCTTAACCCTTTAAGCTAACCCCTAACCTTAACCCTTTAAACTAACTCCTAACTTAACCCTTTAAACGAACTCCTAACCTTAACCCTTTAAACTAACCCCTAACCTAACCTTAACCCTTTAAACTAACTCCTAACCTTAACCCTATAAACTAACTCTAACCTTAACCCTTTAAACTAACTCCTAACCTTAACCCTTTAAACTAACTCCTAACTCTAACCTAACCCTTTAAACTAACTCCTAACCTTAACCTTTAAACTAACCCCTAACCTTAACCCTTTAAACTAACTCCTAACCTTAACCCTTTAAACTAACTCCTAACCTTAACCCTTTAAACTAACTCCTAACTCTAACCTTAACCCTTTAAACTAACTCCTAACCTTAACCTTTTAAACTAACCCCTAACCTTAACCCTTTAAACTAACTCCTAACCTTAACCCTTTAAACTAACTCCTAACCTTAACCCTATAAACTAACTCCTAACCTTAACCCTTTAAACTAACTCCTAACTCTAACCTTAACCCTTTAAACTAACTCCTAACCTTAACCTTTTAAACTAACTCCTAACCTTAACCCTTTAAACTAACTCCTAACCTTAACCCTTTAAACTAACTCCTAACCTTAACCCTTTAAACTAACTCCTAACCTTAACCCTTTAAACTAACTCCTAACCTTAACCCTTTAAACTAACTCCTAACCTTAACCCTATAAACTAACTCCTAACCTTAACCCTTTAAACTAACTCCTAACTCTAACCTTAACCCTTTAAACTAACTCCTAACCTTGACCCTTTAAACAAACTCCTAACCTTAACCCTATAAACTAACTCCTAACCTTAACCCTTTAAACTAACTCCTAACCTTAACCCTTTAAACTAACTCCTAACCTTAACCCTATAAACTAACTCCTAACCTTAACCCTTTAAACTAACTCCTAACTCTAACCTTAACCCTTTAAACTAACTCCTAACCTTAACCCTTTAAACTAACTCCTAACCTTAACCCTTTAAACTAACTCCTAACCTTAACCCTTTAAACTAACTCCTAACATTAACCCTTTAAACTAACTCCTAACCTAACGTTAACCCTTTAAACTAACTCCTAACCTTAACCCTTTAAACTAACCCCTAACCTTAACCTTTTAAAATAACCCCTAACCTTAACCCTTTAAACTAACCCCTAACCTTAACCCTTTAAACTAACTCCTAACCTTAACCCTTTAAACTAACTCCTAACCTAACCTTAACCCTTTAAACTAACTCCTAACCTTAACCCTTTAAACTAACTCCTAACCTTAACCCTATAAACTAACTCCTAACCTTAACCCTTTAAACTAACTCCTAACCTTAACCCTTTAAACTAACTCCTAACTCTAACCTTAACCCTTTAAAATAACTCCTAACCTTAACCTTTTAAACTAACCCCTAACCTTAACCCTTTAAACTAACTCCTAACCTTAACCCTTTAAACTAACTCCTAACCTTAACCCTATAAACTAACTCCTAACCTTAACCCTTTAAACTAACTCCTAACTCTAACCTTAACCCTTTAAACTAACTCCTAACCTTAACCTTTTAAACTAACTCCTAACCTTAACCCTTTAAACTAACTCCTAACCTTAACCCTTTAAACTAACTCCTAACCTTAACCCTTTAAACTAACTCCTAACCTTAACCCTTTAAACTAACTCCTAACCTTAACCCTTTAAACTAACTCCTAACCTTAACCCTTTAAACTAACTCCTAACCTTAACCCTATAAACTAACTCCTAACCTTAACCTATTAAACTAACTCCTAACTCTAACCTTAACCCTTTAAACTAACTCCTAACCTTAACCCTTTAAACTAACTCCTAACCTTAACCTTTTAAACTAACTCCTAACCTTAACCCTTTAAACTAACTCCTAACATTAACCCTTTAAACTAACTCCTAACCTAACGTTAACCCTTTAAACTAACTCCTAACCTTAACCCTTTAAACTAACCCCTAACCTTAACCATTTAAACTAACCCCTAACCTTAACCCTTTAAACTAACCCCTAAACCTTAACCCTTTAAACTAACTCCTAACCTAACCTTAACCATTTAAACTAACTCCTAACCTAACCTTAACCCTTTAAACTAACTCCTAACCTTAACCCTTTAAACTAACCCCTAACCTTAACCCTTTAAACTAACTCCTAACCTAACCTTAACCCTTTAAACTAACCCCTAACCTTAACCCTTTAAACTAACTCCTAACCTAACCTTAACCATTTAAACTAACTCCTACCCTAACCTTAACCCTTTAAACTAACCCCTAACCTAACCTTAACCCTTTAAACTAACTCCTAACCTAACGTTAACCCTTTAAACTAACTCCTAACCTTAACCCTTTAAACTAACCCCTAACCTTAACCATTTAAACTAACCCCTAACCTTAACCCTTTAAACTAACCCCTAAACCTTAACCCTTTAAACTAACTCCTAACCTAACCTTAACCATTTAAACTAACTCCTAACCTAACCTTAACCCTTTAAACTAACTCCTAACCTTAACCCTTTAAACTAACCCCTAACCTTAACCCTTTAAACTAACTCCTAACCTAACCTTAACCCTTTAAACTAACCCCTAACCTTAACCCTTTAAACTAACTCCTAACCTAACCTTAACCATTTAAACTAACTCCTACCCTAACCTTAACCCTTTAAACTAACCCCTAACCTAACCTTAACCCTTTAAACTAACTCCTAACCTAACCTTAACCCTTTAAACTAACTCCTAACCTTAACCCTTTAAACTAACCCCTAACCTTAACCTTTTAAACTAACTCCTAACCTTAACCTTTTAAACTAACTCCTAACCGTAACCCTTTAAACTAACTCCTAACCTTAACCCTTTAAACTAACCCCTAACCTTAACCCTTTAAACTAACTCCTAACCTTAACCTTTTAAACTAACTCCTAACCTTAACCCTTTAAACTAACCCCTAACCTTAACCCTTTAAACTAACTCTAACCTTAACCCTTTAAACTAACCCCTAACCTTAACCCTTTAAACTAACTCCTAACCTTAACCCTTTAAACTAACTCCTAACCTAACCTTAACCCTTTAAACTAACTCCTAACCTTAACCCTTTAAACTAACTCCTAACCTTAACCCTATAAACTAACTCCTAACCTTAACCCTTTAAACTAACTCCTAACCTTAACCCTTTAAACTAACTCCTAACCTTAACCCTTTAAACTAACTCCTAACCTTAACCTTTTAAACTAACCCCTAACCTTAACCCTTTAAACTAACTCCTAACCTTAACCCTTTAAACTAACCCCTAACCTTAACCCTTTAAACTAACTCCTAACCTAACCTTAACCCTTTAAACTAACTCCTAACCTTAACCATTTAAACTAACTCCTAACCTTAACCTTTTAAACTAACTCCTAACCTTAACCTTTTAAACTAACTCCTAACCTTAACCCTTTAAACTAACTCCTAACCTTAACCCTTTAAACTAACCCCTAACCTTAACCCTTTAAACTAACTCCTAACCTTAACCTTTTAAACTAACTCCTAACCTTAACCCTTTAAACTAACCCCTAACCTTAACCCTTTAAACTAACTCTAACCTTAACCCTTTAAACTAACCCCTAACCTTAACCCTTTAAACTAACTCCTAACCTTAACCCTTTAAACTAACTCCTAACCTAACCTTAACCCTTTAAACTAACTCCTAACCTTAACCCTTTAAACTAACTCCTAACCTTAACCCTATAAACTAACTCCTAACCTTAACCCTTTAAACTAACTCCTAACCTTAACCCTTTAAACTAACTCTTACCTTAACCCTATAAACTAACTCCTAACCTTAACCTTTTAAACTAACTCCTAACCTTAACCCTTTAAACTAACTCCTAACCTTAACCCTTTAAACTAACTCCTAACCTTAACCCTTTAAACTAACTCCTAACCTTAACCCTATAAACTAACTCCTAACCTTAACCCTATAAACTAACTCCTAACCTTAACCTTTTAAACTAACTCCTAACCTTAACCTTTTCAACTAACTCCTAACCTTAACCCTATAAACTAACTTCTAACCTTAACCCTTTAAACTCACTCCTAACCTTAACCCTTTAAACTAACCCCTAACCTTAACCCTTTAAACTAACTCCTAACCTTAACCCTTTAAACTAACTCCTAACCCTAACCTTTTAAACTAACCCCTAACCTTAACCCTTTAAACTAACTCCTAACCTTAACCCTTTAAACTAACTCCTAACCTTAACCCTTTAAACTAACTCCTAACTCTAACCTTAACCCTTTAAACTAACTCCTAACCTTAACCTTTTAAACTAAACCCTAACCTTAACCCTTTAAACTAACTCCTAACCTTAACCCTTTAAACTAACCCCTAACCTTAACCCTTTAAACGAACTCCTAACCTAACCTTAACCCTTTAAACTAACCCCTAACCTTAACCCTTTAAACTAACTCCTAACCTAACCTTAACCATTTAAACTAACTCCTACCCTAACCTTAACCCTTTAAACTAACCCCTAACCTAACCTTAACCCTTTAAACTAACTCCTAACCTAACCTTAACCCTTTAAACTAACTCCTAACCTTAACCCTTTAAACTAACCCCTAACCTTAACCCTTTAAACTAACTCCTAACCTAACCTTAACCCTTTAAACTAACTCCTAACCTTAACCATTTAAACTAACCCCTAACCTTAACCTTTTAAACTAACTCCTAACCTTAACCTTTTAAACTAACTCCTAACCTTAACCCTTTAAACTAACTCCTAACCTTAACCCTTTAAACTAACCCCTAACCTTAACCCTTTAAACTAACTCCTAACCTTAACCTTTTAAACTAACTCCTAACCTTAACCCTTTAAACTAACCCCTAACCTTAACCCTTTAAACTAACTCTAACCTTAACCCTTTAAACTAACCCCTAACCTTAACCCTTTAAACTAACTCCTAACCTTAACCCTTTAAACTAACTCCTAACCTAACCTTAACCCTTTAAACTAACTCCTAACCTTAACCCTTTAAACTACCTCCTAACCTTAACCCTATAAACTAACTCCTAACCTTAACCCTTTAAACTAACTCCTAACCTTAACCCTTTAAACTAACTCCTAACTCTAACCTTAACCCTTTAAACTAACTCCTAACCTTAACCTTTTAAACTAACCCCTAACCTTAACCCTTTAAACTAACTCCTAACCTTAACCCTTTAAACTAACTCCTAACCTTAACCCTATAAACTAACTCCTAACCTTAACCCTTTAAACTAACTCCTAACTCTAACCTTAACCCTTTAAACTAACTCCTAACCTTAACCTTTTAAACTAACTCCTAACCTTAACCCTTTAAACTAACTCCTAACCTTAACCCTTTAAACTAACTCCTAACCTTAACCCTTTAAACTAACTCCTAACCTTAACCCTTTAAACTAACTCCTAACCTTAACCCTTTAAACTAACTCCTAACCTTAACCCTATAAACTAACTCCTAACCTTAACCTATTAAACTAACTCCTAACTCTTACCTTAACCCTTTAAACTAACTCCTAACCTTAACCCTTTAAACTAACTCCTAACCTTAACCTTTTAAACTAACTCCTAACCTTAACCCTTTAAACTAACTCCTAACATTAACCCTTTAAACTAACTCCTAACCTAACTTTAACCCTTTAAACTAACTCCTAACCTTAACCCTTTAAACTAACCCCTAACCTTAACCATTTAAACTAACCCCTAACCTTAACCCTTTAAACTAACCCCTAACCTTAACCCTTTAAACTAACTCCTAACCTAACCTTAACCATTTAAACTAACTCCTAACCTAACCTTAACCCTTTAAACTAACTCCTAACCTTAACCCTTTAAACTAACCCCTAACCTTAACCCTTTAAACTAACTCCTAACCTAACCTTAACCCTTTAAACTAACCCCTAACCTTAACCCTTTAAACTAACTCCTAACCTAACCTTAACCATTTAAACTAACTCCTACCCTAACCTTAACCCTTTAAACTAACCCCTAACCTAACCTTAACCCTTTAAACTAACTCCTAACCTAACCTTAACCCTTTAAACTAACTCCTAACCTTAACCCTTTAAACTAACCCCTAACCTTAACCCTTTAAACTAACTCCTAACCTAACCTTAACCCTTTAAACTAACTCCTAACCTTAACCATTTAAACTAACTCCTAACCTTAACCTTTTAAACTAACTCCTAACCTTAACCTTTTAAACTAACTCCTAACCTTAACCCTTTAAACTAACTCCTAACCTTAACCCTTTAAACTAACCCCTAACCTTAACCCTTTAAACTAACTCCTAACCTTAACCTTTTAAACTAACTCCTAACCTTAACCCTTTAAACTAACCCCTAACCTTAACCCTTTAAACTAACTCTAACCTTAACCCTTTAAACTAACCCCTAACCTTAACCCTTTAAACTAACTCCTAACCTTAACCCTTTAAACTAACTCCTAACCTAACCTTAACCCTTTAAACTAACTCCTAACCTTAACCCTTTAAACTAACTCCTAACCTTAACCCTATAAACTAACTCCTAACCTTAACCCTTTAAACTAACTCCTAACCTTAACCCTTTAAACTAACTCCTAACCTTAACCCTTTAAACTAACTCCTAACCTTAACCTTTTAAACTAACCCCTAACCTTAACCCTTTAAACTAACTCCTAACCTTAACCTTTTAAACTAACTCCTAACCTTAACCCTTTAAACTAACCCCTAACCTTAACCCTTTAAACTAACTCCTAACCTTAACCCTTTAAACTAACTCCTAACCTTAACCCTTTAAACTAACTCCTAACCTTAACCCTTTAAACTAACTCCTAACCTTAACCTTAACCCTTTAAACTAACCCCTAACCTTAACCTTTTCCTTAAAGATGTATAATTTAGCTGAAAGCAAAGTCCCGTCTCTGTGGGAAAACCACGGTTTCCGTCCCCAAAACGGTAACTTATTCCCTACATAGTAGTGCACCACATAGGGATCAGGGTGAATAGATGTCCGTTTGGGATGCAGCCCAACTGATTACAGGTGGACTTTGGCCCTGGAGGGACTGTTACAGGAAGAGACAGACCGGAGCGCTGTGAAAGAGGTGAGTAGATCTGAGGGTAGAATTATAATCAATGTGTTTAATAAAGGATTTGTTACTCCGACTGCTGTTGTACATTACACGTGTGATGTACTGTCACTAACTGACTTAGTTAAATAAAGATCCCCTATCGACAGTCGTGGGTTATTCCACAATGACAGGGGAGGATTTTAGAGTTGGATTTTACCTATATTTACAAATATATTTGTATTTTTTAGATGAAATATGAATATATTTTAAATCTTTATAGTTTGTCATTTTTGTTGCAATTACTAGTGCTTTTCTCTCCATTTCACGGAGTATTCGACAGGATCTTGTGTCTGTCAGGACGGTGAAAGGAAGAGGAAGGTTTATTGCCTGGTTAATGCCACAGGTATATTTCTCTGTGTGTGAGTGATTAGGACTTATTACCTGACGAAAATCTTTTAGGAGGGTAACATGGATCAATCGAAAAGAAGCAGTGAAGTCCAACTCCCACCGCCCTACTCTCAGGACGATGGCCAACAGAACACCTATGGCCAACAGAACACCTATGGCCAACAGAACACCTATGGCCAACAGAACACCTATGGCCAACAGAACACCTATGGCCAACAGAACACCTATGGCCAACAGAACTACAGTTCTCCCCACTACGGTCTGAACGTTGGCCCTGGCAACATAGCGGTGGTCTCTCCAGCGGGTCAGTATAACGACATGGGTCAGGGTCATCCCGAGGACCAACAACAACAATGGGCTGCTCCACTACCACCTGACTATTCCACCGGGCTGGAGGACACCGGCTGCTTTGATGACAAAGCCATAAGAAGAGGTTAGTCACTGCCTACGTCTGAAATGGTACCCTAATTTTGCTATGTAGTTGCCTACTTTTGACCAGCGCCCATAGGGTTCTGTTGAAAAGTAGTGTGCACTACATAGGGAATAGGGGGCCATTTGAGACTCAGCACAGTTTTTTTTTGGGGGGGGGGGGGGGGGTTGGTGTCCTTGTATCATGATGATCTGGAGCCCGCATCAATCCTCTTCTAGTAGGAGTGCTGATTTAGGATCAGTTTTCCCTTTAAGATCATAATTAATACCATTGTATGGACAGGGTAAACCTGATCCTAGATCAGCAACCCATTGAATAAACAAGCGTTATGGTGAAAGCATGCGGTGCTCTGTCTTATTGGCCTGAAGTTAACCAGTGGGCCCACTGTAAACACCTGCTTAAGGTATACCTGACTCAGTGGGCCCACTGTAAACACCTGGTTAAGTGATTTGTTTCCACAGGCTTCATAAAGAAGGTGTACCTGACTCTGATGATTCAGCTTCTAGTTACCTTTGGGATCATCTGTGCCTTTCTGTATTGGTGAGGCACTTTTAAGTGTTACACAACTATAAAACTTCAACACTTTAAGACTTCAACACTTTAAAACTTCAACACTTTAAAACTTCAACACTTTGAGTGTTACCCAACTATAAAACTTCAACACTTTTAAGACTTCAACACCTTACCCAACTGTAAAACTTCAACACTTTAAGACTTCAACACTATAAAACTTCAACACTTTAAAACTTCAACACTTTGAGTGTTACCCAACTATAAAACTTCAACACTTTTAAGACTTCAACACTTTACCCAACTGTAAAACTTCAACACTTTAAGACTTCAACACTATAAAACTTCAACACTTTTAAGACTTCAACACTTTACCCAACTTTAAGACTTCAACACTTTAAGACTTCAACACTTTAAGACTTCAACACTTTAAAACTTCAACACTTTAAGACTTCAACACTTTAAGACTTCAACACTTTAAGACTTCAACACTTTAAAACTTCAACACTTTAAAACTTCAACACTTTAAGACTTCAACACTTTACCCAACTTTAAAACTTCAACACTTTACCCAACTATAAAACTTCAACACTTTAAGACTTCAACACTTTAAGATTTCAACACTTGCAGCTGTCCCAACACGTTGAAGTGTTGAAAGCAGTTTCCCCCGTTAGATTCCAATGTTATATTTTTTAACTGCACAATACCACAGTTTTATAATGTACCTACAAGAAGTGTATAAAACAACGAGATGAGTTGTCTTCTGTAATCGTAGGGAGGCTCTGAGGCTCTGGTCTATGAAGACCTACTGGTTTTCTTCCTGCATGATGTAAGTAAATGTCACGACGGCCACTGAATCCTACAGAATCTCTCTGCTTTTACTCCTGGGCCAGTATTCAGAAACCTTCCCACAGCAGGAGTGCTGATCTAGATTCTGATTGGGTCTTTTAGATCATGTCGTGGAATATTCTAATCGAATGAGAGAACTTTGTCATTTCGATGAATTCAATATCGATTAATTATTGCAATAATGAGGCTGGTCGACCAAACACAATTGAGTGTTGAACCGAGTAACCTAACTTTTACACAAACGCAGAGTTCTTCATACGACTGACACTAAGAATGCTTAGTCATGGTTGGTTCAACCCCTCCCATGTAGACCAAGGAGCATCATAATCCACTCTGGGTTCATCCAGTCGTTATCTGCACAGGGTTGTTGTCTTAACCCCACCCTGGCTTAGTTTCCCAGATAGAAGGATGATTTTGAGACAGTGAGGGATTGTTCTGCTCCTAAGCTATCTCTAGTAAAACACATTCTTGTCTATGTAATGCAGGTTTTTAACTCATTTTGTCAGCTCAAGCCATCTCTAGTGACCATATGCCCAGATTAGCTGCAGGAAGCTAGAGTGGATACCATTAAAAACAGAGACACTAGCAGGACAGAAATGTCTTACTATTAGTTAAATATTAATGGTTAACAATTCATATAAAATAAATCAGATAAATAGGTAAATTGTCTCTCACAAATCATATTAAATGCCGTGACATGGACATTGGACCTGATGCCAAATCAGCACTCCTACTCTGAGTCACTTTATGAACCCAGGCCCTGACATCTAAACACTGGACAGATGAACCCCACACACGAAGACCTTTATAATGAGCGCTGTGATTGTACCATATTGTATTAATATATTGTACCGTTGTTTCCTGAACAGAGCAGTGGTGATTGTCATCATCATTTCCTTGTCCTGTTGTGCCAATATACGTCGGAAGGTCCCGCTCAATTTCCTAGCCTTGGGACTGTTTGTAAGTATCGATTCCAAGAAGGCATCAATAAACGTTTCACACGTTGGTTGTATGGTCTGACCTTTGTGTTATTTTTCTGTGTAGACCACTGCAGAAGGTCTACTGCTGGGCTCTGTGACTGTGTGAGTACTGTATGCCTCTGGAGGGACCCTGATGTACTTGCTCTCTGATGGATAGACTAAATCCTTTACCATCCAGCATGTTAGTCATGCACACGGCGGGTTGGCAGTATGAGCTTATGTCTAAACCGATCCTCCATGGAGGTTGGCAGTATGAGCTTATGTCTAAACCAATCCTCCATGGAGGTTGGCAGTATGAGCTTATGTCTAAACCAATCCTCCATGGAGGTTGGCAGTATGAGCTTATGTCTAAACCAATCCTCCATGGAGGTTGGCAGTATGAGCTTATGTCTAAACCAATCCTCCATGGAGGTTGGCAGTATGAGCTTATGTCTAAACCAATCCTCCATGGAGGTTGGCAGTATGAGCTTATGTCTAAACCAATCCTCCATGGAGGTTGGCAGTGTGAGCTTATGTCTAAACCAATCCTCCATGGAGGTTGGCAGCATGAACTTATGTCTAAACCAATCCTCCATGGAGGTTGGCAGTATGAGCTTATGTCTAAACCAATCCTCCATGGAGGTTGGCAGTATGAGCTTATGTCTAAACCAATCCTCCATGGAGGTTGGCAGTATGAGCTTATGTCTAAACCAATCCTCCATGGAGGTTGGCAGTATGAGCTTATGTCTAAACCAATCCTCCATGGAGGTTGGCAGTATGAGCTTATGTCTAAACCAATCCTCCATGGAGGTTGGCAGTATGAGCTTATGTCTAAACCAATCCTCCATGGAGGTTGGCAGTATGAGCTTCTGTCTAAACCAATCCTCCATGGAGGTTGGCAGTATGAGCTTATGTCTAAACCAATCCTCCATGGAGGTTGGCAGTATGAGCTTATGTCTAAACCAATCCTCCATGGAGGTTGGCAGTATGAGCTTATGTCTAAACCAATCCTCCATGGAGGTTGGCAGTATGAGCTTCTGTCTAAACCAATCCTCCATGGAGGTTGGCAGTATGAGCTTATGTCTAAACCAATCCTCCATGGAGGTTGGCAGTATGAGCTTATGTCTAAACCAATCCTCCATGGAGGTTTGTAGGGATACCTGACTAATAGATCTAGTAATATTTCAGTGTAGGGTTGAAAAACTCCGGTAACTTTCCTACAAAATGTTAAGTTTTCCAGAAATCATGGTTGGAGAATTCCTGCTTTCATTCTTATTCCCTCTCAATTCCGGGGGCATCGTCCAACCAGGACTTCTGGGAATTTGGTGGAAACGTTACAGAAACGTTGCAAGCCTTTTTCAGTGATAGACGAGAGTTTGGTTTGTGTTGCAGGTTCTATGAGGCGGAAGCTGTTATGTGGGCTGTGGGCGCCACCGCACTGGTCTCCCTGGCTCTGAGTGTCTTCGCCATGCAGTCCAGAGTACGTCCTCTCTCCATAGATGTAGAAAGACGGCACACCTGAAATCCTTGTAAATGACCGTGTTCTGTGAAAGCACGGGCAGCGCCCTTAGTGGCTGTCTTCCATTTTAAAATAGTCCATTTGCTCTCCTTCAACTTGTGAGTGTACTGGTAATCTATGAAGGAACAATAATGCACTGCATACCACCATCTACTGTGCTGCAGTGTGTACAGGCTGAACAGGTAAAAGCCAGGTTGGTGATTTACTGCCACCTGCAGTTATGGAATGTTTGCTGAGGAGTTTAAATCATTGGCTGACGCCTCCTGATGACCTGCATGGAATTCAAAATTACTACTTCAAAATGGGGAGAATCTCAATAGCATTTCTTTGATTCGTCATATCTTCTCTACTCGCCTCCTTCTCAAAACCTATAAGATGACAAGGTCCTGAGGTTCCTTCTTCTCAAAACCTATTGGATGACAAGGTCCTGAGGTTCCTCCTTTCTCAACACCTATAGGATGACAAGGTCCTGAGGTTCCTGAAAAGGTCAGAAGGGAGGGAGCTCTGACCTTTTCATCCAATGGGTTTTGAGAAGGAGGCGAGGAGAGAGGACACGAGGATTCAAGGAAATGCAATTGCAGGCTGAGTGTGATGAGGTATGGCACGTTAAAAAAAGTTTTGCGGTTAAGTTTCCATGTACCGGACAAAACGATCTAAGTTAAATGGTTTCCATGTACCAGACAAAACGATCTAAGTTAAATGGGTTTCCATGTACCAGACAAAACGATCTAAGTTAAATGGGTTTCCATGTACCAGACAAAACGATCTAAGTTAAATGGGTTTCCATGTACCAGACAAAACGATCTAAGTTAAATGGTTTCCATGTACCAGACAAAACGATCTAAGTTAAATGGGTTTCCATGTACCAGACAAAACGATCTAAGTTAAATGGGTTTCCATGTACCAGACAAAACGATCTAAGTTAAATGGTTTCCTGCATTTTCAACTCTACCATGATTTTGTCACAAACTGTTGTAGTGATCCAGCAAACTATCCCAAGCTGGTTTTGAGCATGATTACGACAGTTCGTGATTTAGACAGTTCGTGATTTAGACAGTTCGTGATTTAGACAGTTCGTGATTTAGACAGTTCGTGATTTAGACAGTTCGTGATTTCGACAGTTTTGCTGATGAAGCGGACAGAGTGAGTTATATGATGAGATTTGGATAAAAGACAGATCATTTTTAGTGCATCTTAGTTAAATGCACTGACTAAGTGGCTCTGATTAAGAGTGTCTGCTAAATGTAGCTTACTAGCAGTGTACCATCTTTCCTCATTTCTGTTATAGTGGGACTTCACCTTAGCCAGTGGGGGCTTGTGGGTGTTCTGTTGGACTCTCATATCCTTTGCATTGTTGTGTGGAATCATGCGATCCCAGGTGAGTCAACAGTCATTTCACAGGTATACCAGTATGTACAAAATATTTAAAAAGGGGCAATATGCTATTTAAACAGTAACAATGCCTTCCATGCCACTATTTTGGTAAACAGCTGAAGAATGTGTCTGGACAAATGTAACTACTCTCAAATTCATAGGCTATGGATGCATTGACTGGCCCGAAAATGGATGTACCCATCGCAGATTGCCCCTTTTTAAAACAACAGTATTTTATCTTGTGTACTTGTAATGGAGATTAAAGAACATTAACCATGTTTCAGTTTTAGAAATACACTTGTTCAGGAACTAACTTAGTCTTGTGTTTTTAATCCATAGTATGTGTACATTGTGTACGCTTGCCTGGGAACCTTGCTATTTTCTTTGGTAAGTAACATTCTTCCTCTAGCTAGTCCTTTCATTGGCTAGGGTTGTTAAGAATGCTAGTCCTTTCATTGGCTAGGGTTGTTAAGAAAGCTAGTCCTTTCATTGGCTAGGGTTGTTAAGAAAGCTAGTCCTTTCATTGGCTAGGGTTGTTAAGAAAGCTAGTCCTTTCATTGGCTAGAGTTGTTAAGAAAGCTAGTCCTTTCATTGGCTAGAGTTGTTAAGAAAGCTAGTCCTTTCAGGCACCTTCATACCACCAAGCAATGCACGTTCACTGACATCTCAATAAAAATGTATGTAGTCCTTCATACACAATCTTTAAGAAGCTTAGGAATGGTCGCCCATGTGGGGTTTTTTAAAATGAAATAAAGTTGTGTATGACTCATTCTGTAAGCAGTCAGAAACAACCTATATATAAATATATATACAGTGGGGCAAAAAAGTATTTAGTCAGCCACCAATTGTGCAAGTTCTTCCACTTAAAAAGATGAGAGAGGCCTGTAATTTTTATCATAGGAACACTTCAACTATGACAGACAAAATTAGAAAAAAAATCCAGAAAATCACATTGTAGGATTTTTTATGAATTTATTTGCAAATTATGGTGTATATGTGTATATATATATATATCTCTCTCTCTCTCTCCAGTACCTGGTGATGGACACTCAGCTCATACTGGGCGGGAACCACAAATACAGCATTTCACCAGAGGAGTACATCTTTGCTGCTCTCAACCTGTACCTGGACATCATCTCTCTGTTCACCATGCTCCTGGCACTCATTGGACTCAGCCGTTAACTTAATACGCTGTTGTCACGCCAGATAGCGCAACAAGCCACCTGCCCTGATGTAGTTGAGGGGCGAGCGTGGAGTAGGAATTAGGATGATGCCTTTTTAAAAATGAAGTCAAATGTATTGGTCACATACACGTATTTAGCAGATGTTATTGAGGGTTTAGCGAAATGCTTGTGTTCCTAGCTTCAATAGAAATGCTTGTGTTCCTAGCCCCAACAGAAATGCTTGTGTTCCTAGCCCCAACAGAAATGCTTGTGTTCCTAGCTCCAATAGAAATGCTTGTGTTCCTAGCCCCAACAGAAATGCTTGTGTTCCTAGCCCCAACAGAAATGCTTGTGTTCCTAGCCCCAACAGAAATGCTTGTGTTCCTAGCCCCAACAGAAATGCTTGTGTTCCTAGCCCCAACAGGAATGCTTGTGTTCCTAGCTCCAATATAAATGCTTGTGTTCCTAGCCCCAACAGAAATGCTTGTGTTCCTAGCCCCAACAGGAATGCTTGTGTTCCTAGCCCCAACAGAAATGCTTGTGTTCCTAGCCCCAACAGAAATGCTTGTGTTCCTAGCTCCAATAGAAATGCTTGTGTTCCTAGCCCCAACAGAAATGCTTGTGTTCCTAGCCCCAACAGAAATGCTTGTGTTCCTAGCCCCAACAGAAATGCTTGTGTTCCTAGCCCCAACAGAAATGCTTGTGTTCCTAGCCCCAACATAAATGCTTGTGTTCCTAGCCCCAACAGAAATGCTTGTGTTCCTAGCCCCAACATAAATGCTTGTGTTCCTAGCTCCAATATAAATGCTTGTGTTCCTAGCCCCAACAGAAATGCTTGCTACACACAATACCCAATAATGTCAAAGTGGAATTGTGTTTTTATTTTTTAAATGTTTACTGATTAAATATAAAATGGAAAGCAACATTTAAAAAGGTATTGTCTGATATTATTCATCCTAATCAGACAGGGGTTTTTACATGGACGATACATTGGAGATAATATAAGACAAGTACTGGAAACAATAAAACATTATGAAAAATCTGGGAAACCAGGCCTGGTATTCATAGCCGATTTTGAAAAGCCTTTTGATAAAGTACGACTGGAGTTTATATATAAATGCCTGGAATATTTCAATTTAGGAGAATCTCTTATACAATAGGTTAAAGTTATGTATAGTCACCCCAAGTGTAAAATAGTCAATATTGGCTACTTCTCAGAAAGTATTCAACTGTCAAGAGGAGAAAAACAAGGTTGTCCACTATCGGCATATATATTTATTATGGCCATCAAAATGTTAGCAATTAAAATCAGATCCAACAATAAGATCAAGGGGCTAGAAATCCAGGGCTTGTCATTGAACGATTCATGTTTTCTTTTAAATGCACAATTTGGATCCCTCCAGAGCCTCATGAAGTTGGTTGTAATTTCAGTTTAATCCTCCAGAAAAGATAGAACAAATATTATAGTTAAATTCAAATATATATTTTTTTAGTCAATTCGTATATCTTTGGAAATACATTTTAAAAAACAGTATAATCTTTGTAAATGATATCATTAATAAGAATGTTGTGAGTTATGTCACACACGCATTGGAAATGTCTGCTCTACCCAAAATTACAACCAACTAATTGCAGCATTATCACAAAAAAATGGAAAAGGCAAGAAACTTGTCTGTCAGCTATGCATTAAAGACCAACATTGGTTAAAGGAACTTGTCTGTCAGCCCTGCATTAAAGACCAACATTGGTTAAAGGAACTTGTCTGTCAGCCCTGCATTAAAGACCAACATTGGTTAAAGGAACTTGTCTGTCAGCCCTGCATTAAAGACCAACATTGGTTAAAGGAACTTGTCTGTCAGCCCTGCATTAAAGACCAACATTGGTTAAAGGAACTTGTCTGTCAGCCATGCATTAAAGACCAACATTGGTTAAAGGAACTTGTCTGTCAGCCATGCATTAAAGACCAACATTGGTTAAAGGAACTTGTCTGTCAGCCATGCATTAAAGACCAACATTGGTTAAAGGAACTTGTCTGTCAGCCCTGCATTAAAGACCAACATTGGTTAAAGAAAATTGTGACGAATAAAAAAAATGATACCAGTTTAATTTAAGGACCAAAACATTGACATCTGTGCCACATAAAGGGCATTCGGAAAGTACTCAGTCAGACCTTTTGACTTTCTCCACATTTTGTTACGTTACAGACTTATTCAAAAATGGATTCAATTGTTCGTTTTTTCATGAATATACACACACAATACCTCATAATGACAAAGCAAAAACAGAATTTTAGAAATTTTAGCAAGTTTATAAAAAAAACGGAATAATAACCATTTGCATAAGTATTCAGTCCCTTTAATTCATTATTTTGTTGAAGCACCTTGGACACGATTACAGCCTTGAGGCTTCTTCGGTACGACACTACAAGCTTGGCACGCATTCTTCTCTGCAGATCCTCTCAAGCTCTGTTAGGTTGGATGGGGAGCTTCGCTGTTCAGCTATTTTCAGTTCTCTCCAGAGATGTTCGATCGGGTTCAAGTCCGGGCTCTGGCTGGGCCACTCAGGGACATTCAGAGACTTGTCCCGAAGCCACTCCTGCGTTGTCTTGGCTGTGTGCTTAGGGTCGTTGTCCTGATGGAAGGTGAACCTTCGCCCCAGTCTGAGGTCTGGTGCAGGTTTTTTATCAAGGATCTCAACCCCCTTGTTATGGCAAGCCTAAGTTCAGTAGTGAAAATATGCTTAACAAGTCACTTAAGTTGCATGGACTCTGTGTGCAATAATAGTGTGTAACAGGATTTTTGAATTACTACCTGTAACCCACACATACAATTATCTGTAAAGGTCCCTCAGTCAAGCAGTGAATTTTAAACACAGATTCAACCACAAAGACTAGGGAGGTTCTCCAATGATCCGATATAGATTTTTATGTTTTTGTATTGAAAAAAAAAAACATTCCACCCAGTAGTAAAATTCAATGTTTATTGGCCACACATCAAAACAGTATGTTTTTCATTTCAAGAGGGAATGTATAGGGTATAGACTATGAAAGTGCAAATAGTATTTTAAGGATTAGTTGCTTTATAATAAAAATTTAACGGCTTTCAAAAACATTTGCCATTTTTTAAAATTGTATATATTTTTTTTAAAGTAAAATGCCAAGAAAATCCAAATGTAATTTTATGTTTTACTCATTTCATGCACAGTTGAAACTGTTACATCAAGACTGAAGTCCCACAAGTTCACCAGCTTCGTGTACGGCACTCACAGCTTCACGTTTGCAAGACACGTTTCAATGCAATAAGTTTCTTCAGCGGTTGTTTCAATAGTCACTGTACAATTACTTCAGATACAAATCACACTAGGTTTGGCTAAAGATCAATTACTTCAGATACAAATCACACTAGGTTTGGCTAAAGATCAATTACTTCAGATACAAATCACACTAGGTTTGGCTAAAGATCAATTACTTCAGATACAAATCACACTAGGTTTGGCTAAAGATCAATTACTTCAGATACAAATCACACTAGGTTTGGCTAAAGATCAATTACTTCAGATACAAATCACACTAGGTTTGGCTAAAGATCAATTCCAAAATGTGAAACGTTGAAATATCAATATCATTTATAATTCATTAATACTTTATATAGGCAACAAATCAATACACCTTGTTTTTTTCTTTCAAAATTAGTTATTCAGAATATCTCGATATCCATTTTCAAATCGTAATAAGAAACGTCCAATTTAAATAAAGACGTCTGTTTTTTTTCCCCCCCGCTGTCCTGCATTGTGTTTTCTGCTCCAGGATACATTTTATAAATACCTTTCACCCCAAAAGTCAAACACTCGTCATCAACTTGTAGATCCGTTATCGAACCCACAGGTATGTCTGTCCATCCAAGAACAACCCACCAAAGCCCATCCGCAACGAAATAACTAACAAACCAGTAAAACAGTGTTCAATATCATCAGGTCAAAATCAGAGATGTAAATTTATAAAACATGATATAAATACAACACTCTGGGAAACAACTTGATACCACACTAAAGAGAGGCTACAATTATAAAAAATGTATTTTTAAAAAAGTATCAGGTTTGGACACGTGTTAGTGTTGTGAGTGGAATTTCTATAACGTGTGTTTGTAGTTTGTACACTACATGAACAAAAGCATGTGGACACCTGCCCGTCCAACATCTCATTCCAAAAAACACGGGTATTAAATATGGAGTTGGTCCTCCCCTTTGCTGCTATAACAGCCTCCTCTCTTCTGGGAAGGCTTTCCACTAGAGGTTGGAACATTGCTGCTATAACAGCCTCCTCTCTTCTGGGAAGGCTTTCCACTAGATGTTGGAACATTGCTGCTATAACAGCCTCCTCTCTTCTGGGAAGGCTTTCCACTAGATGTTGGAACATTGCTGCTATAACAGCCTCCTCTCTTCTGGGAAGGCTTTCCACTAGATGTTGGAACATTGCTGCTATAACAGCCTCCACCCTTCTGGGAAGGCTTTCCACTAGAGGTTGGAACATTGCTGCTATAACAGCCTCTACTCTTCTGGGAAGGCTTTCCACTAGATGTTGGAACATTGCTGCTATAACAGCCTCCTCTCTTCTGGGAAGGCTTTCCACTAGATGTTGGAACATTGCTGCTATAACAGCCTCCACTCTTCTGGGAAGGCTTTCCACTAGATGTTGGAACATTGCTGCTATAACAGCCTCCACTCTTCTGGGAAGGCTTTCCACTAGAGGTTGGAACATTACTGAGGGGACTTTCTTCCATTCAGTCACAAGAGCATTAGTGAGGTCGGCGCATTGATGTTGGGCGATTAGGCCTCCTGGCTCGCAGTCTGCGTTCCAATTCATCCCAAAGGTGTTCGATAGGGTTGAGGTCAGGGTTCTGTGCAGGCCAGTCAAGTTCTTCTACACTGATCTCGACAAAACATTTCCGTATGGACCTCGCTTTGTGAACGGGGGCATTGTCATGCTGAAATAGGAAAGGGCCTTCCTGAAACGTTTGTCTCAAAGTTGGAAGCACAGAATCATCTAGAATGTCATTGTATGCTGTAGCATTTCCCTTCACTGGAACTAAGGGGCCCGAACCATGAAAAACAGCCCCAGACCATTATTCCTCCTCCACCAAACTTTACAGTTGCCACTATGCATTCAGGCAGGTAGCGTTCTCCTGGCATCCGCCAAACCCAGATTCCTCCGTCAGACTGCCAGATGGTGAAGCGTGGTTCATCACTCCAGAGAACGTGTTTCCACTACTCCAGAATCCAATGGTGGTGAGCTTTACACCACTCCAGCCGACGCTTGGCATTGCGCATGGTGATCTTAGGCTTGTGTGCGGCTGCTAGGCCACGGAAACCCATTTCATGAAGCTCCCAACGAACAGTTATTGTTGTGCTGATGTTGCTTACCAGAGGCAGTTTGAAACTCGGTAAGTGAGTGTTGCAACCGAGGTCAGACTATTGTTACGTGCCAAGCGCTTCAGCACTCGGGTGGTCCCGTTCTGTGAGCTTATGTGGCCTACCACTTAGCGGCTGAGCCGTTGTCGCTCCTAGACGTTTCCACTTCACAATAACAGCACTTACAGTTGACCGGGGGGGGGGGGGGGGGGGGGGGTGGCGGCTCTAGCAGGGTAGAAATGTGACGAACTGACTTGTTGGAAAGGTGGCATCCTAGGACGCTGCCACGTTGAACGTTACTGAGCTCGTCACTAAGGCCGTTCTACTGGCAATGTTTGTCTATGGAGATTGCATGGCGGCGTGCTCAATTTTATACACCTGTCGACAACAGATGTGGCTGAAATAGCCGAATCCACTCATTTGAAGGAGTGTCCACATACTTTTGTATATATAGTGTAGCTACACACGATCACTTACTGTAAGACCTCTGTAAAATGTGGCAATACATTTAAAAAGATTGACATAAAAAGGCACTGTAATGAATTGCGTAGAGAACCATTTTTTACGACCCACTGAACCCCTCTACTGTAGTGCTGAATCCCATCAAGGCTTAAAACTTTCGTAACAGATTTATATATATATCTTTATAAAACGGGACGGTTTCCTCATTCGGCCTAAACCTAGTTCTGGGCTAAGAGAGCAGTGGTGAATGGACATTCTCCATTGAAAGTGATGTTTAGTCCAGGACCAAGGGGTCGTCTGAGAAAGCAGCCCTATAATAGTTCAGAATGAACCAGTGACATCATTATTAGGTATAAACATGAACAACGTATCTGATTACAATTCTCCTCTTAACTACTGTTGTTTTCCTATTGGAGTGAACAGCAGGAGATTGTTCCTCTCTATTGTCCCATCAGGGCTACTGGCCTCGTCCATCTTCACGAAGACAGTCTTCTAATGGGTTCTAGCCTCGTCCATGAAGACAGTCTTCTAATGGGTTCTGGCCTCGTCCATCTTCATGAAGACAGTCTTCTAATGGGTTCTGGCCTCGTCCATCTTCATGAAGACAGTCTTCTAATGGGTTCTAGCCTCGTCCATCTTCACGAAGACAGTCTTCTAATGGGTTCTAGCCCTGTCCATCTTCATGAATACTTGACATACATCAGGCTGTCAGTCAGACAGTCTTCTAATGGGTTCAGTACAACAACATGGAATAGATCTAAGCAGGCACAATTAGTTTTTGGAGTCCACTTAGTGATTACAAACTGTGCTTTTGTTAGCCAGTGTTTGACACCTAACAATTTACAGATACATTAGGCAGATCTGGATGGGACTGAGAGCTAGGTTTTTCTAGGTCAGACTGTACACTGTTATATTGGGATAATAACACTACTAGAAGCAGGCAGCACAGCATTGCTCTCCTGTACAGCTGATTTCAACCTCCCTCAGAACTCTCCTCTACAGCTGATTACAGCCTCCCCCAGAACTCTCCTGTACAGCTGATTACAAACTCCCTCAGAACTCTCCTGTACAGCTGATTACAACCTCCTTCAGAACTCTCCTGTACAGCTGATTACAGCCTCCCTCAGAACTCTCCTGTACAGCCTACTACAGCCTCCCTCAGAACTCTCCTGTACAGCTGATTACAGCCTCCCTCAGAACTCTCCTGTACAGCCTCCCTCAGAACTCTCCTGTACAGCCTCCCTCAGAACTCTCCTGTACAGCCTACTACAGCCTCCCTCAGAACTCTCCTGTACAGCCTACTACAGCCTCCCTCAGAACTCTCCTGTACAGCCTCCCTCAGAACTCTCCTGTACAGCCTCCCTCAGAACTCTCCTGTACAGCCTCCCTCAGAACTCTCCTGTACAGCCTACTACAGCCTCCCTCAGAACTCTCCTGTACAGCCTCCCTCAGAACTCTCCTGTACAGCCTACTACAGCCTCCCTCAGAACTCTCCTGTACAGCCTCCCT
>NC_143024.1:5760000-5772500 GCF_057628025.1 Oncorhynchus mykiss
ATCCTACAGTAATACCAGGTAGACAGATACCTGGAAACACATTCAGTCATAGCTGGATATCCTACAGAAATACCAGGTAGACAGATACCTGGAAACACATTCAGTCATAGCTGGATATCCTATAGAAATACCAGGTAGACAGATACCTGGAAACACATTCAGTCATAGCTGGATATCCTACAGAAATACCAGGTAGACAGATACCTGGAAACACATTCAGTCATAGCTGGATATCCTACAGAAATACCAGGTAGACAGATACCTGGAAACACATTCAGTCATAGCTGGATATCCTATAGAAATACCAGGTAGACAGATACCTGGAAACACATTCAGTCATAGCTGGATATCCTATAGTAATACCAGGTAGACAGATACCTGGAAACACATTCAGTCATAGCTGGATATCCTATAGAAATACCAGGTAGACAGATACCTGGAAACACTGCGACGGCTAGTCTAAAGCACTGAGACGGCGGCTAGTCTAAAACACTGCTATAGTATCTATCCATGTATCTTTTAGTTATTGATTCATTATTACCTAAAGTGCTGTCGCTAGGCTCGTCAAGATGGGGAATGTCCCCTCTCTGTCTCCTCTGCTGACGATCCCTGTGTCTCCTCCGGTACTGAAACTCTGCATACTCCTGTAGGGTCAGCCACATGACACACCATGAGGTCACAGGTCGTACGTCATACCGTACACACACACACACACACACACACACACACACATTGAATAAACAGAAAACAATACCTTAAAAAAAGCTGTGAATGTATAATTATTGTGCAATTTATAACTGTAGCAGCTCTATTAGCTTCCTAATAGTCACATGATTTAAAATATAACAGTTAGCTAGATATTAGGAACTACAACAGCTAGCTAGATATTCAGAACTACAACAGCTAGCTAGATATTCAGAACTACAACAGCTAGCTAGATATTCAGAACTACAACAGCTAGCTAGATATTCAGAACTACAACAGCTAGCTAGATATTCAGAACTACAACAGCTAGGTAGATTTTCAGAACTGCAACAGCTTGCTAGATATTCAGAACTACAACAGCTAGCTAGATATTCAGAACTACAACAGCTTGCTAGATATTAGGAACTACAACAGCTAGCTAGATATTCAGAACTACAACAGCTAGCTAGATATTCAGAACTACAGCAGCTAGCTAGATATTCAGAACTACAACAGCTAGCTAGATATTCAGAACTGCAACAGCTAGCTAGATATTCAGAACTACAACAGCTAGCTAGATATTCAGAACTACAACAGCTAGCTAGATATTCAGAACTACAACAGCTAGCTAGATATTCAGAACTACAACAGCTAGCTAGATATTCAGAACTACAACAGCTAGCTAGATATTCAGAACTACAACAGCTAGCTAGATATTCAGAACTACAACAGCTAGCTAGATATTCAGAACTACAACAGTTAGCTAGCTTGATATTCAGAACTACAACAGCTAGCTAGATATTCAGAACTACAACAGCTAGCTAGATATTCAGAACTACAACAGCTAGCTAGATATTCAGAACTACAACAGCTAGCTAGATATTCAGAACTACAACAGTTAGCTAGCTTGATATTCAGAACTACAACAGCTAGCTAGATATTCAGAACTACAACAGCTAGCTAGATATTCAGAACTACAACAGTTAGCTAGCTTGATATTCAGAACTACAACAGCTAGCTCGATATTCAGAACTACAACAACAGCTAGCTTGATATTCAGAACTACAACAGTTAGCTAGACATTTACTTACCTCAGGAGATGCAAAGCCCAAATACTCCCAGTCCCACGTGCCACCTCCAAAACTAGAAATACAAAAAGTACAATGGAAATAGCAGCTATTCTGTTAAGTTATTAAAACACTTCAATTAGTGGAGAGAGAGAGAGAGAACAGAACACAGCAACTGCACGAGAAAACATCCCGAGTGAAAACACAATGGGGGGGTGACCTTCATCTGCAATTGATTTGATTTGGGGATTGAAAGGGTTTGTGAGGGGGTCAGGGGTCCCCCACCTGCGTCTAGGGGCCTCTGGGGAGTCGCTGGGGGCCACGCCCCGGGCGACGGAGGCCAGGAACTCCTGTCTCTTCTGCTGCACCAAACAGGCCGCTCGGATGATCTTGTAACGGGGAGTTCGGAGGTAAGGACGGTTGACTTTCTGAGCTAGGTCCTCTGTCACCATCTCCAAGTCAGTCTACACACAGACAGGAAGAGGCCAAACAAAAAGTATACAAACTGTAGAGGACAATGTATCTCTTAGCTGTATAGTGTGAGGAAGTCATTAACGAAGAGAGTAAAAAGGGTTCCTCACAACAAGATCTGTTATTTTAAAACCTCAGTGTTTGAGAGGAAGTCGGTTTAAAACCTCAGTGTTTGAGAGGAAGTCGGTTTAAAACCTCAGTGTTTGAGAGGAAGTCGGTTTAAAACCTCAGTGTTTGAGAGGAAGTCGGTTTAAAACCTCAGTATTTGAGAGGAAGTCGGTTTAAAACCTCAGTGTTTGAGAGGAAGTCGGTTTAAAACCTCAGTGTTTGAGAGGAAGTCGGTTTAAAACCTCAGTGTTTGAGAGGAAGTCGGTTTAAAACCTCAGTGTTTGAGAGGAAGTCGGGTTTAAAACCTCAGTGTTTGAGAGGAAGTCGGTTTAAAACCTCAGTGTTTGAGAGGAAGTCAGTTTAAAACCTCAGTGTTTGAGAGGAAGTCGGTTTAAAACCTCAGTGTTTGAGAGGAAGTCGGTTTAAAACCTCAGTGTTTGAGAGGAAGTCGGTTTAAAACCTCAGTGTTTGAGAGGAAGTCGGGTTTAAAACCTCAGTGTTTGAGAAGAAGTCGGGTTTAAAACCTCAGTGTTTGAGAAGAAGTCGGGTTTAAAACCTCAGTGTTTGAGAAGAAGTCGGGTTTAAAACCTCAGTGTTTGAGAGGAAGTAGGTTTTTTTTTGACAAGACATTTCAGATGTTTTATATAATCCTCTCTCTTAAGATCCGTCCGTACCTGCATAAGTTCAAAAATCTCTTTCTTGGTGGATTTGATCTCCAGGAAGAAGCCGTAGGGGTAAGAGCACTTGAGGATGTGACGCGTCTTCAGCAGCTCCAGTACAGCGTCTTCAATGAACGTAGTGTCAGGCGGGCCTCCGTCTCCTGACAAGAGAGAAGAAGAGATCACGGATCAGGATTACTCCCGCTCTCATACACACCGACTCCATCATATCACATTCAGATGAGAAAAAGAAAAGTGATAGATTTCAAGTACTTTAAGAGAGTGTCGTTAATACATCTCCACTGATTTCAGTCTGTGTGTTGGTCTATTTATTTGACAAATGGTTGTCTGCAAAAAACTAAATGGAACAAAACGTTGGGAAAAAAAACACATTGACATGACGCGAATATCCACATACGTCCACTCAAGGCTCTGCTCAGCTGTTCCATCTTGTCTTTGGCTGTCTTCAACAGGCGCTGCTCCAGCTAGATGGAAGGACAGACAAGGTAAAGGTCCCACTACAGGACTTTCTAAAGCTACATGACATTTAAACAAAACCCAGCTCTGCCCTACTTACCTGGACAGGGTCGTCAGGCTACACCAGGACTTACTAAAGCTATTTACCTGGTAGCTGTGTTCATGGTTCTGGAAGCGGGTCCAGTATTTACCTGGTAACTGTGTTCGTGGTTCTGGAAGCAGGTCCAGTATTTACCTGGTAACTGTGTTCATGGTTCTGGAAGCAGGTCCAGTATTTACCTGGTAGCTCTGCTCATGGTTCTGGAAGCAGGTCCAGTATTTACCTGGTAACTGTGTTCGTGGTTCTGGAAGCAGGTCCAGTTCTTACCTGGTAACTGTGTTCATGGTTCTGGAAGCAGGTCCAGTTCTTACCTGGTAACTGTGTTCATGGTTCTGGAAGCAGGTCCAGTTCTTACCTGGTAACTGTGTTCATGGTTCTGGAAGCGGGTGTAGTAATGCATGAAGCGGTCCAGTTCCTGGAATCCCTTGTGCTTCTTCTCAGCCTGCAATGACAAGAAGACGAGAGAAAAAATATATATAAATATTTTTAAAAACACTATACATTTATATAGCTTATAATGGACCCATATATTCATATGAATAATAACAGACCTATATATTTATATAACAGACCTATATATTTATATAACATACCTATATATTTATATAACAGACCAATATATTTATATAACGGACCTATATATTTATATAACAGACCAATATATTTATATAACGGACCTATATATTTATATAACAGACCAATATATTTATATAACAGACCTATATATTTATATGAATTATAACAGACCTATATATTTATATGAATTATAACAGACCTATATATTTATATGAATTATAACAGACCTATATATTTATATAACAGACCTATATATTTATATAACAGACCTATATATTTATATAACGGACCTATATATTTATATGAATTATAACAGACCTATATATTTATATGAATTATAACAGACCTATATATTTATATAACAGACCTATATATTTATATGAATTATAACAGACCTATATATTTATATGAATTATAACAGACCTATATATTTATATGAATTATAACAGACCTATATATTTATATAACAGACCTATATATTTATATAACGGACCTATATATTTATATGAATTATAACAGACCTATATATTTATATGAATTATAACAGACCTATATATTTATATAACAGACCTATATATTTATATGAATTATAACAGACCTATATATTTATATAACAGACCTATATATTTATATGAATTATAACAGACCTATATATTTATATGAATTATAACAGACCTATATATTTATATAACAGACCCATATATTTATATGAATTATAACAGACCTATATATTTATATGAATTATAACAGACCTATATATTTATATGAATTATAACAGACCTATATATTTATATGAATTATAACAGACCTATATATTTATATAACAGACCTATATATTTATATAACAGACCTATATATTTATATAACAGACCTATATGTTTATATGAATTATAACAGACCTATATATTTATATAACAGACCTATATATTTATATAACAGACCTATATATTTATATAACAGACCTATATATTTATATGAATTATAACAGACCTATATATTTATATGAATTATAACAGACCTATATATTTATATGAATTATAACAGACCTATATATTTATATGAATTATAACAGACCTATATATTTATATGAATTATAACAGACCTATATATTTATATAACAGACCTATATATTTATATGAATTATAACAGACCTATATATTTATATGAATTATAACAGACCTATATATTTATATAACAGACCTATATATTTATATAACAGACCTATATATTTATATGAATTATAACAGACCTATATATTTATATGAATTATAACAGACCTATATATTTATATGAATTATAACAGACCTATATATTTATATAACAGACCTATATATTTATATGAATTATAACAGACCTATATATTTATATAACAGACCTATATATTTATATAACAGACCTATATATTTATATGAATTATAACAGACCTATATATTTATATAACATACCTATATATTTATATAACAGACCTATATATTTATATAACAGACCTATATATTTATATAACAGACCTATATATTTATATGAATTATAACAGACCTATATATTTATATGAATTATAACAGACCTATATATTTATATAACAGACCTATATATTTATATGAATTATAACAGGCCTATATATTTATATGAATTATAACAGACCTATATATTTATATAACAGACCTATATATTTATATGAATTGTAACAGACCTATATATTTATATGAATTATAACAGACCTATATATTTATATAACAGACCTATATATTTATATAACAGACCTATATATTTATATGAATTATAACAGACCTATATATTTATATAAATTATAACAGACCTATATATTTATATGAATTATAAAATGTTCAAATAACTGCCCTATTTCGGGCCTGTAAATTGATTTAGAAAACAAAATCGGTCCAAAAAGTATGGGCCCAACGTTGAATATCTAAATCCCGATGTGGCCCTCCAGACAAAATGATTCCCCACCCTGCTCTAGTCCTCCTGATGTGACCCCACCCTGCTCTAGTCCTCCTGATGTGGCCCCACCTCGCTCTAGTCTTCCCGATGTGGCCCACTCTGCTCTAGTCTTCCTGATGTGGCCCACCCTGCTCTAGTCTTCCTGATGTGGCCCGCCCTGCTCTAGTCCTCCTGATGTGACCCCACCCTGCTCTAGTCCTCCTGATGTGGCCTCACCCTGCTCTAGTCTTCCTGATGTGACCCCACCCTGCTCTAGTCCTCCTGATGTGGCCCCACCTCGCTCTAGTCTTCCCGATGTGGCCCACCCTGCTCTAGTCTTCCTGATGTGGCCCCACCTCGCTCTAGTCTTCCTGATGTGGCCCCACCCTGCTCTAGTCTCTAGACTCACAGTGAGTCCCAAACGGCATCCTATTACCTATATAGTGCACTACTTTTAACCAGAGCCTATGAGGGATAGGTGATAGGGTGTCATAATCCCTATATAGTGCACTACTTTTAAACAGAGCCTATGAGGGATAGGTGATAGGGTGTCATAATCCCTATATAGTGCACTACTTTTAAACAGAGCCTATAGGGAATAGGTGATAGGGTGTCATAATCCCTATATAGTGCACTACTTTTAACCAGAGCCTATGAGGGATAGGTGATAGGGTGTCATAATCCCTATATAGTGCACTACTTTTAAACAGAGCCTATAGGGAATAGGTGATAGGGTGTCATAATCCCTATATAGTGCACTACTTTTAACCAGAGCCTATGAGGGATAGGTGATAAGGTGTCAATTCAGCCAGCCACAGTGTCCTCTGCCAGCAATGACAAAACAACCAATTCTTATTGCCTCTCAGTCTCTCATCTCTCCCTGGCAGGGCTGGTCTTGGTGAGTGGAGTACAGCAATATAACACAGGAGTGAGGAGTGAGTGAGTGAGTGAGTGAGTGAGTGAGTGAGTGAGTGAGTGAGTGAGTGAAAGAGTGAGTGAAAGAGTGAGTGAAAGAGTGAGTGAGTGAAAGAGTGAGTGAAAGAGTGAGTGAAAGAGTGAGTGAGTGAAAGAGTGAGTGAGTGAGTGAGTGAAAGAGTGAGTGAGTGAGTGAGTGAAAGAGTGAGTGAGTGAGTGAGTGAAAGAGTGAGTGAGTGAGTGAGTGAAAGAGTGAGTGAGTGAGTGAAAGAGTGAGTGAGTGAGTGAGTGAGTGAGTGAGTGAAAGAGTGAGTGAGTGAGTGAGTGAGTGAAAGAGTGAGTGAGTGAGTGAGTGAGTGAAAGAGTGAGTGAGTGTGAGTGAATGAAAGAGTGAGTGAGTGAAAGAGTGAGATAGTGAAAGAGTGAGAGTGAAAGAGTGAGTGAGTGAAAGAGTGAGTGAGTGAAAGAGTGAGTGAGTGAGTGAAAGAGTGAGTGAGTGAGTGAAAGAGTGAGTGAGTGAGTGAAAGAGTGAGTGAGTGAAAGAGTGAGTGAGTGAAAGAGTGAGATAGTGAAAGAGTGAGAGTGAAAGAGTGAGTGAGTGAAAGAGTGAGTGAGTGAAAGAGTGAGTGAGTGAGTGAAAGAGTGAGTGAGTGAAAGAGTGAGTGAGTGAGTGAAAGAGTGAGTGAGTGAGTGAGTGAGTGAAAGAGTGAGTGATTGAGTGAGTGAAAGAGTGAGTGAGTGAGTGAAAGAGTGAGTGAGTGAGTGAGTGAAAGAGTGAGTGAAAGAGTGAGTGAGTGAGTGAGTGAGTGAAAGAGTGAGTGAGTGAGTGAGTGAAAGAGTGAGTGAGTGAGTGAAAGAGTGAGTGAGTGAGTGAGTGAGTGAAAGAGTGAGTGAGTGAGTGAGTGAGTGAGTGAGTGAGTGAAAGAGTGAGTGAGTGAGTGAAAGAGTGAGTGAGTGAAAGAGTGAGATAGTGAAAGAGTGAGAGTGAAAGAGTGAGTGAGTGAAAGAGTGAGTGAGTGAAAGAGTGAGTGAGTGAGTGAAAGAGTGAGTGAGTGAGTGAGTGAAAGAGTGAGTGAAAGAGTGAGTGAGTGAGTGAAAGAGTGAGTGAGTGAGTGAGTGAAAGAGTGAGTGAAAGAGTGAGTGAGTGAGTGAGTGAGTGAAAGAGTGAGTGAGTGAGTGAGTGAGTGAAAGAGTGAGTGAGTGAGTGAAAGAGTGAGTGAGTGAGTGAAAGAGTGAGTGAGTGAGTGAGTGAAAGAGTGAGTGAGTGAGTGAGTGAGTGAGAGTGAGTGAAAGAGTGAGATAGTGAAAGAGTGAAAGAGTGAGAGTGAAAGAGTGAGTGAGTGAAAGAGTGAGTGAGTGAAAGAGTGAAAGAGTGAGAGAGTGAGTGAGAGAGTGAGAGAGTGAGAGAGTGAGAGAGAGAGTGAAAGAGTGAAAGAGTGAAAGAGTGAAAGAGTGAAAGAGTGAGTGAGTGAAAGAGTGAAAGAGTGAGAGAGTGAGTGAGTGAGAGAGTGAGAGAGTGTGTGTGTGTGTGTGTGTATTCCACACCTCCACAGTCATGTCTTTGTTCTGCTCCTCCACCTGGTTGATGACCTCATAGCGGGTACAGCGGTAGTAACCTCCAGTAGACGAGCTGTGTTTCTTCCACTCCTCCAGACAGATCCAGCAGAAGTCATATTTACACTGCAGAGAGGGAGAGAGGGAAGAGGAGGTAGTCAGTCAGTAGCAGGACATACCAAGGCCCTAACCTCTGGTATGACTAAAGGTAGTCAGTCAGTAGCAGGAAATACCAAGGCCCTAACCTCTGGCATGACTAAATGTCAGTAGCAGGAAATACCAAGGCCCTAACCTCTGGCATGACTAAATGTCAGTAGCAGGAAATACCAAGGCCCTAACCTCTGGCATGACTAAATGTCAGTAGCAGGACATACCAAGGCCCTAACCTCTGGCATGACTAAAGGTAGTCAGTCAGTAGCAGGAAATACCAAGGCCCTAACCTCTGGTATGACTAAATGTCAGTAGCAGGAAATACCAAGGCCCTAACCTCTGGTATGACTAAAGGTCAGTAGCAGGAAATACCAAGGCCCTAACCTCTGGCATGACTAAAGGTCAGTAGCAGGAAATACCAAGGCCGTAACCTCAGGCATGACTAAAGGTCAGTAGCAGGAAATACCAAGGCCCTAACCTCTGGCATGACTAAAGGTAGTCAGTCAGTAGCAGGAAATACCAAGGCCCTAACCTCTGGCATGACTAAAGGTCAGTAGCAGGAAATACCAAGGCCCTAACCTCTGGCATGACTAAAGGTAGTCAGTCAGTAGCAGGAAATACCAAGGCCCTAACCTCTGGCATGACTAAAGGTCAGTAGCAGGAAATACCAAGGCCCTAACCTCTGGCATGACTAAAGGTCAGTAGCAGGAAATACCAAGGCCCTAACCTCTGGCATGACTAAAGGTCAGTAGCAGGAAATACCAAGGCCCTAACCTCTGGCATGACTAAAGGTAGTCAGTCAGTAGCAGGACATACCAAGGCCCTACCCTCTGGCATGACTAAAGGTCAGTAGCAGGAAATACCAAGGCCCTAACCTCTGGCATGACTAAAGGTCAGTAGCAGGAAATACCAAGGCCCTAACCTCTGGCATGACTAAATGTCAGTAGCAGGACATACCAAGGCCCTAACCTCTGGCATGACTAAAGGTCAGTAGCAGGAAATACCAAGGCCCTAACCTCTGGCATGACTAAAGGTCAGTAGCAGGAAATACCAAGGCCCTAACCTCTGGCATGACTAAAGGTCAGTAGCAGGAAATACCAAGGCCCTAACCTCTGGCCTGACTAAAGGTCAGTAGCAGGAAATACCAAGGCCCTAACCTCTGGCATGACTAAAGGTCAGTAGCAGGAAATACCAAGGCCCTAACCTCTGGCATGACTAAAGGTCAGTAGCAGGAAATACCAAGGCCCTAACCTCTGGCATGACTAAAGGTAGTCAGTCAGTAGCAGGAAATACCAAGGCCCTAACCTCTGGCATGACTAAAGGTCAGTAGCAGGAAATGCCAAGGCCCTAACCTCTGGCATGACTAAAGGTCAGTAGCAGGAAATACCAAGGCCCTAACCTCTGGCATGAGTAAAGGCAGTCAGTCAGTAGCAGGAAATACCAAGGCCCTAACCTCTGGCATGACTAAAGGTCAGTAGCAGGAAATACCAAGGCCCTAACCTCTGGCATGACTAAAGGTAGTCAGTCAGTAGCAGGACATACCAAGGCCCTACCCTCTGGCATGACTAAAGGTCAGTAGCAGGAAATACCAAGGCCCTAACCTCTGGCATGACTAAAGGTCAGTAGCAGGAAATACCAAGGCCCTAACCTCTGGCATGACTAAATGTCAGTAGCAGGACATACCAAGGCCCTAACCTCTGGCATGACTAAAGGTCAGTAGCAGGAAATACCAAGGCCCTAACCTCTGGCATGACTAAAGGTCAGTAGCAGGAAATACCAAGGCCCTAACCTCTGGCATGACTAAAGGTCAGTAGCAGGAAATACCAAGGCCCTAACCTCTGGCCTGACTAAAGGTCAGTAGCAGGAAATACCAAGGCCCTAACCTCTGGCATGACTAAAGGTCAGTAGCAGGAAATACCAAGGCCCTAACCTCTGGCATGACTAAAGGTCAGTAGCAGGAAATACCAAGGCCCTAACCTCTGGCATGACTAAAGGTCAGTAGCAGGAAATACCAAGGCCCTAACCTCTAAAGCCTGGGACCCATAAGGGAGCCGGCCAAAGACGGTCTGTGGCTGGGTAGCTGACCTGAAGCTCAAGAAGTTGCTGGAACGCGGACTGAACAAGATTTTTCCCCCCATGTGATTTAAAACTAATCAATGGTCCTCTATGTGTTCTCTTGATCTGCCACCAGGGAGTCACTCCATCCGTTTACACACCGCATACAGATCTATCCATCTGAGAGGAAATGTCCCGACTAGAGGTAAAAACCACCGAACACTACTACCTTTCAACATGATTCACAGTCTGATTCAGCCCTCGGTGACTCCAACTAGAAACACGGCTTTGTGGTGACGATGTAAAAAGGAAACTAAAACACAAAGCCAACTGCTGAAATCACTGTTGTCCTGAGGAGATAGGACTTGGATGGCACTCAAGATAATCTATAGTATATAGTGACTGACAGAGCGAGAGAGAGAGAAGAGAGAGAGTAACAGAGAGAGAGAGAGTGAGAAGAGAGAGAGAGTAGAGGAGAGCGTAACAGAGAGAGACAGAGAGTAACAGAGAGATAGACAGAGAGAAAGAGAGAGAGAGGAAGAGAGAAGAGAGGAGAGAGTAACAGAGAGAGAGAGAGAACGACAACATCATGAAGTACAACAGGTCTGTCACTACAATATCATGTAGTACAACAGGTCTGTCACTACAATATCATGTAGTACAACAGACCTGTCACTACAACATCATGTAGTACAACAGACCTGTCACTACAACATCATGTAGTACAACAGACCTGTCACTACAACATCATGTAGTACAACAGACCTGTCACTACAACATCATGTAGGACAACAGACCTGTCACTACAGCACTACAACATCATGTAGGACAACAGACCTGTCACTACAACATCATGTAGTACAACAGACCTGTCACTACAATATCATGTAGTACAACAGACATATCACTACAACATCATGTAGTACAACAGACCTGTCACTACAACATCATGTAGGACAACAGACCTGTCACTACAGCACTACAACATCATGTAGGACAACAGACCTGTCACTACAACATCATGTAGTACAACAGACCTGTCACTACAGCACTACAACATCATGTAGTACAACAGACCTGTCACTACAACATCATGTAGTACAACAGGACTGTCACTACAGCATCATGTAGGACAACAGACCTGTCACTACAACATCATGTAGTACAACAGGACTGTCACTACAGCATCATGTAGGACAACAGGCCTGTCACTACAACAGGCCTGTCACTACAACCACACGTAGGACAACAGGCCTGTCACTACAACAGGCCTGTCACTACAACATCATGTAGGACAACAGGCCTGTCACTACAGCCCTCAGGCTAGTACAGAGCTGACGACAGTCCCCAAGGCCCGTGTCTCTCTACTCTCAACATACCCATTCATCTCTTTCAGCTACAGCAGAACAGTCCTGGTGGATGTGATTTAGGCCTCGTGACAGATCTCTTCTCTCGTTTCTGGTTGTGTTGAATGTGACAACGTGAGACATGTTTTAAATGGCTGTTGGGAGTAGCCTAGTCACAGTTTTGACTTAAAATCAGCTTGAATATCTACGGCAAGACTTGACTGGCTATCTAGCAATGATTACCAACCAACTTGACAGAGCTTGAAGAATTATTTTTTTAAAGAATTATGTGCAAATATTATTCAATCGAGGCGTGTAAAGGTCTCAGAGACTTACCCAGAAAGCCTCACAGCTGTAATCTCTGGCAAAGGTGATTCTACTATGTGACTCAGGGGCATGA